>NW_020838004.1:6006978-6128572 GCF_003676395.1 Aethalodelphis obliquidens | reverse complement strand
ATATATATATATATATATATATATATATATATATATATATGCCACATCTTCTTTATCCATTCATCTTTCCATGGACATTTAGGTTGCTTCCATGACCTGGCTATTGTAAATAGTGCTGCAATGAACATTGGAGTCCATGTGTCTTTTTGAATAATGGTTTTCTCTGGGTATATGCTCAGTAGTGGGATTGCTGGGTCATATGGTAATTCTATTTTTAGTTTTTTAAAGAACTTCCATACTGTTCTCCATACTGGCTGTATGGATTTACATTACCACCAAAAGCGCAAGAGGGTTCCCTTTACTCTACACTCTCTGCAGCATTTGTGGTTTGTAGATTTTCTGATGATGTCCATTCTAACTGGTGTGAGGTGATACCTCATTGTACTTTTAATTGCATTTCTCTAATAATAAGTGATATTGAGCAGCTTTTCATGTGTTTCTTGACCATCTGTATGTCTACTTTGGAGAAATGTCTATTTAGGTTTTCTGCCCATTTTTGGATTGGGTTGTTTGTTTTTTTCTGTTATTGAGTTGCATGAGCTGCTTGTAAATTTTGGAGAGTAATCCTTTGTCAGTTGCTTCATTTGCAAATATTTTCTCCCATCCTGAGGGTTGTCTTTTCATCTTGTTTATGGTTTCCTTTGCTGTGCAAAAGCTTTGAAGTTTCATTAGGTTCCATTTGTTTATTTTTGTTTTTATTTCCATTACTCTAGGAGGTGGATCAAAAAATATCTTGCTGTGAATTATGTCAAAGAGTATTCTTCCTATGTTTTCCACTAAGAGTTTAATAGTGCCCTGTCTTGCATTTAGGTCTCTAATCCATTTGGAGTTTATTTTTGTGCATGGTGTTAAGGAGTGTTCTAAATTCATTCTTTTACATGTATCTATCCAGTTTTCCCAGAACCACTTATTGAAGAGACTGTCTTTTCTCCATTGTATATTCTTGCCTCCTTTGCCATAGATTATTTGACATAGGTACGTGGGTTTATCTCTGGGCTTTCTATCTTGTTCCATTGATCTATATTTCTGTTTTTGTGCCAGTACTATATTGTCTTCATTACTGTAGCTTTGTAGTATAGTCTGAAGTCAGGGAATCTGATTCCTTCCATCCCATTTGATTCCATCAAGACTGCTTTGGCTCTTCGGGGTCTCTTTTGTCTCCATACAAATTTTAAGACTTTTGGTTCTAGTTCTGTAAAAAATGCCATTGGTAATTTGATAGGTATTGCATTGAATCTGTAGGTTCCTTTGGGTAGTATTGTCATTTTCACAATATTGATTTTTCCAATCCAAGAACATGGTATATCTCTCCATCTGTTGGTATCATCTTTAATTTCTTTCATCAGTGTCTTACAGTTTTCTGCATACAGGTCTTTTGTCTCCCTATGTAGGTTTATTCCTAGGTAATTTATTCTTTTTGTTGCAGTGGTAAATGGGTGTGTCTCCTTAATTTCTCTTTCAGATTTTTCATCATTAGTGTATAGGAATACAAGAGATTTCTGTGCATTAATTTTGTATCCTGCTACTTTATCAAATTCATTGATTAGCTCTAGCAGTTTTCTGGTAGCATCTTTAGGATTCTCTATGTATAGTATCATGTCATCTGCAAACAGTGACAGTTTTACTTCTTCTTTCCCAATTTGTATTCCTCTTATTTATTTTTCTTCTCTATTTTCGTGGCTAGGATTTCCAAAACTATTTTGAATAATAGTGGTGAGAGTGGACATCCTTGTCTTGTCCCTGATGTTAGAGGAAATGCTTTCAATTTTTCTCCCTTGAAAATGATGTTTGCTATGGGTTTGTCATATATGGCCTTTATTATGTTGAGGTAGGTTCCCTCTATCCCACTTTCTGGAGACTTTTTATCATAAATAGATGTTGAAATTTGTCAAAATCTTTTTCTGCATCTATTGAGATGATCATATGTTTTTTCTTGTTCATTTTGTTAATATGGTGTATCACGTTGATTGATTTCCATATATTGAACAATCCTGGCATCCCTGGGATAAACCCCACTTGATCATGGGCTATGATCCTTTTAATGTGTTGTTGCATTCTGTTTGCTAGTATTTTTTTGAGGATTATTGCATCTACATTCATCAGTGATATTGGTCTGTAATTTTCTTTTTTTGTAGTATCTTTGTCTGGTTTTGGTATCAGGGTGATGGTGCCCTCATGGAAAGAGTCTGGGAGTGTTCCTTCCTCTGCAAATTTTTGGAAGAGTTTGAGAAGGATGGGTGTTATCTCTTCTCTAAATGTTTGATAGAATTCACCTGTGAAGCCATCTGGTCCTGGACTTTTGTTTGTTGGAAGATTTTTAATCACAGTTTCAATTTCATTACTTGTGGTTGGTGTGTTCATATTTTCTACTTATTCCTGCTTCAGTCTTGGAAGGTTATACCTTTCTAAGAATTTGTCCATTTCTTCTAGTTTGTCCATTTTATTGGCATAGAGTTGCTTGTAGTAGTCTCTTAGGATGCTTTGTATTACTGTGGTGTCTATGGTAACTTCTCCTTTTTCATTTCTGATTTTATTGATTTGAATCCTCTTCCTCTCTTTCTTGATGAGTCTGGCTAATGGTTTATCAATTTTGTTTATCTTCTCAAAGAACCAGCTTTTAGTTTTATTGATCTTTGCTATTGTTTTCTTTGTTTCTATTTCATTTATTTCTGCTCTGATTTTTATGATTTCTTTCCTTCTGCTAACTTTGGGTTTTGTTTGTTCTTCCTTCTCTACTTCCTTTAGGTGTAAGGTTAGATTGTTTATTTCAGATTTTTCTCATTTCTTGAGTTAGGCTTCTATAGCTATAAACTTCCCTCTTAGAACTGTTTTCGCTGCATCCCAAAGGTTTTGGATCATCATGTTTTCATTGTCTTTTGTCTCTAGGTATTTTTTGATTTCCTCTTTGATTCATTCAGTGTTCTTTTGGTTATTTAGTAACGTATTGTTTAGCCACGATGTGTTTGTGTTTTTTACGTTTTTTTACATGTAATTCATTTCTGATCTCATAGCGTTGTGGTCAGAAAAGATACTTGATATGATTTCAATTTTCTTAAATTTACTGAGGCTTGATTTGTGACCCAAGATGTGATCTGTCCTGAAGAATCTTCCGTGCACACTTGAGAAGAAAGTGTAATCTGCTGTTTTTGGATGGAATGTCCTATAAATATCAATTAAATCTATGTGGACTATTATGTCATTTAAAGCTTCACTTTCCTTATTTATTTTCATTTTGGGTGATCTGTCCATTGGTGTAAGTGAGGTGTTAAAGTCCCCCACTCTTACTCTGTTGCCGTCAATTTCCTCTTTTAGAGCTGTTAGCAGTTGCCTTATCTATTGAGGTGCTACTATGTTGCATGCATATATATTTATAATTGTTATATCTTCTTCTTGGATTGATCCCTTGATCATTATGTAGTGTCCTTCCTTGTCTTTTGTAACATTCTTTATTTTAACGTCTATTTTATCTGCTATGAGTATTGCTAGTCCCACTTTCTTTAGACTTCCATTTGCCTGGAATATCTTTTTCCATCCCCTCCCTTTAGTCTGTATGTGTCCTTATGCCTGAAATGGGTCTCTTTTATATAGCATATATATGGGTCTTGTTTTTGTATCCATTCAGCAAGCCTGCATTGTTTGGTTGGAGCATTTAATCCATTACGTTTAAGGTAATTATTGATATGTATGTCCTATTACTATTTTCTTAATCGTTTTGGTCTGTTTTTGTAGGTCCTTTTCTTCTCTTGTGTTTGCCACTTCGAGAAGTTACTTTAGCATTTGTTGTAGAGCTGTTTTGGTAGTGCTGAATTCTCTTTGCTTTTACTTGTCTCTAAAGCTTTTGATTTCTCCATTGAATCTGAATGAGATCCGTGCCGGGTAGAGTAATTTTAGTTGTAGGTTCTTCCCTTTCATCACTTTAAGTATATCATGTCACTCCCTTCTGGTTTATAGAGTTTCGGCTGAGAAATCAGCTGTTGATCTTATGGGAGTTCCCTTGTATGTTATTTGTCATTTTTCCCTTGCTGCTTTCAAAAATTTTTATTTGTCTTTAATTTTTGCCAATTGATTACTATGTGTCTCGGAGTGTTTCTCCTTGGGTTTATCCTGTATGGGACTCCCTGCACTTCCTGTACTTGGGTGGCTATTTCCTTTCCCATGATAGCAAAGTTTACGACTATACTCTCTTCAAATATTTTCTTGGGGCCTTTCTCTCTCTCTTCTCCTTCTGGTACCCCTATAATGTGAGTGTTGTTGCATTTAATGTTGTCCCAGAGGGCTCTTAGGCTGTCTTCATTTCTTTTCATTCTTTTTTCTTTATTCTGTTCCACAGCAGTGAATTCCACCATTCTGTCTTCCAGGTGATTTATCCATTCTTTTGCCTCAGTTATTCTTCTATTGATTCCTTGTAGTGTATTTTTCATTTCAGTTATTGTATTGTTCATCTCTGTTTGTTTGTTCTTTAATTCTTCTAGATCTTTGTTAAACATTTCTTGCATCTTCTCGATCTTTGCCTCCATTCTTTTCCTAAGGTCCTGTATCATCTTCACTATCATTATTCTGAATTCTTTTTCTGGAAGATTGCCTATCTCCATTTCATTTAGTTATTTTTCTTGGGTTTTATTTTGTTCCTTCATCTGGTACATAGCCCTCTGACTTTTCATCTTGTCTATCTTTCTGTGAATGTGATTTTCATTCCACAGGCTGCAGGATTGTAGTTCTTCTTGCTTCTGCTGTCTGCCTTCTGGTCTGTATCCATTTTAACTCAGTTGTTAAATTATATGGTCACAGGATATGCACTTGTTTAATTTTGGTAGATAATGCTAAACAATTTTCCAAAGTGATGGTAGCAATTTACACTCTCATTCAAGAATGTGAGTTTCAGCTGCTTCACATCCTTGCCCCATTGGCTGGTTGGAGGACCACTGGGACTACCAGGAGGGCAGTGGGAAGCCTTTCCACACAAGGGCTTGGCTGCAGGCAGTGTGGAGAGAGGTCTGCTCCACTGGTTGCCTGATTTCCCACAGACCACTTCAGCATGCATCCCAGTCTTATTCCAGCAAATGCTCAGGCCTCAGCTTAGTCCATGTCACAGCACCTGGCACCCTCCCCACTGGTAACCACTAGTTTTTTCTCTATATCTGTAAGTCTGTTTCTGTTTTGCTATATATATATATATATATATATATTTTAATTTTAGAGTCAACAAAAATGTGATATCACACAGTATTTATCTTTCTCTGTCTGACTTACTTCACAAAGTATAATACCCTCTAGGTACATCCACATTGCTGCAAATGGCAATTTGTTCTTTTTTTATGACTGAGTAGTATTCAGTTGTGTGTGTGTGTATGTGTATATATATATGTGTGTGTGTGTGTGTGTGTGTGTGTATATATATATATATATATATACATCTCACATGTTCTTTATCCATTCATCTGTTGATGAGCACTTGGGTTGCTTCCATACCTTGGCTATTGTAAATAGCACTGTATATACACTGGGGTGCATGTGTCTTTTTGATTTAGTGTTTTCATTTTTTCCAGATATATACACATGAGTGGAACTGCTGGATCATATGGTAGTTCTCTTTTCAGTTTTTTGAGGAACCTCCATTTTGTTTTCTATATTGGCTGTACCAATTTACATTCACACCAACAGTGTACAAGGGATCTCTTTTCTCCACATCCTTGCCAATATTTGTGATTTATAGACTTTTTGATGATAGTCGTTCTGACAGGTATGAGATGATATCTCATTGCCTTGATTTGTAAGTCTATTTTTTTGTAGATAATCACTTTTTTTCTGTTAAAATGTGACAGATTTTCTATAAAGGTGTATGTCACCAAGTAAGCCTAATAACATTTGTAAAACAGCTAAATATCATATACTGACAATAAAATCATCTATATGTGAAATATTCCATATTTCATTAAGAAAATAATGACTAATATGTAATATGCCCTCTTACAGCTATATCCTCCTCAGAAAATGGTATAACAATAGGATCATTTCTCCAACCTTTATGCCCTACCACAGATAATGTTCTATCAGATTTTATCTTTCTCATTATCATATGTAAATGGAAGGAACAAGGTGATCAATGTACCTTTGTGCATTTCAGTCACCAGAGTAATTCATAGTGGCCCTAAATGACAATAATAATATCTTAATATGTTCTTTTTTTTACAAATTTTATTTAAAGCTATATCATGGAAATTAGGCCTATAATAGTCCATGAAAAAAATAACTACTCTTTCTAGGACTCTTTGTCTATTTCCCATTTAATATGGATTTTTATTAATGTTCATTATAATTTCACATAAGCATGAAGAAACTAACATTTTATTGCAATTTTTAAGGGAGAAAAAGTAAGAGCAATATCTTACTCAAAACAACCTAAGTGGTACTATGGGGAAAAAGTCATTTTCTGAAACTATGCACTTATTCTCCATATTTCAAATTCATGCCCTGAGAAGCACAGGTAATCAATAAATGCTGACTAATTATGATGATGATGCTACATGTCAGAGAAAAGGCATTGAATTAAAGATACACACATAAATGTGTGTTTGGTTGATTGTGTGTGTGTGTGTGTGACTTGTGCAAGAATATTTTTCAGATGTATGGTCAAAATAGCCAGGTGAGATCTTGTCTAAGAGAAAATGTTTATTTGAGTTATTCCTAAACAGAGTTCCTTTGAAAAAGTCTCTATCAAAATAAGCTAGCATGATTGAACATATTTGTAGTAAGAATGCAATCTCAGATAAAACCCCCCAAGATTGCAATGGAAACAAACATTTTTCACTAATAGGTTGAAACCAAGTCATGTTTATTTTCTGAAGAAAAATGGCTTATTTAACAAATGCTTGTCAGCAGGGGCCAAAGCAGCTGATGAGAGGTGGAGTTGGAAATAAAAATTAATTTTTTGAAACTTAGTTCAAAATCAAATGCATTAAATCATACAGCCTTTCCAAAAAGCCTGACTTCTTGGAAAGAGAATGAAATCAGTTTACTTAAATGAAGAAAGAAACAATTTTTATTTGTTTATAGTTGAATCTATCTCTCCAAGTCCACTCCCAATTTCAGGGGGAAAAAGTCAATGCCAGTTTCAGGTACTTTTATATTTACAGTCATAACAAAAGAAGACACTACTTGTGACTGCCTACTATGTTCCTGGCACTTTATCTCACATTAAAGCCTAGAGCAGAATAACTAATACATTGCTGCTGACAGGGACAATGTCAGCTGTCATATTCTCTTAACTCTTGCTCCACTACAAAGGGGTTGCGTCCTAGTTTACTTGATATCTGACAATGCCACCACCTTTACCTCCACACCTAGCCCTGATACTGAGCAGGACCCTGTGGGGCTCCTGGGCACAAAAGCCTTTCTGTGTCCCCTATTTCTTTCTTTTTTTTTTTTTAACATCTTTATTGGGGTACAATTGCTTTACAATGGTGTGTTAGTTTCTGCTTTATAACAAAGTGAATCAGTTATACATATACATATATTCCCATATCTCTTCCCTCTTGCGTCTCCCTCCCTCCCACCCTCCCTACCCTATTTCTTAATTACAGGAAATAGGCTTCATTCAGCCTCCATGACCTCCCCTGGGTTCCAAGGTGCAGGTTCAAACAGTTGCAAATTAAGGAAAGGAGAAGATGTGGATACAAGGCAGAAACAGTCAAAAGAAACAATAGTGTAGACTTGGGGCAGGGTCCTGGTTCCCCCTCAAGGGATACACATAGCAATATCTTTGAGCTGTTTAGCAGACACTGAAACCCCCACCAGGTGGGAGAAGTTATCGGTATGCTGCCCACAAGCACATGGACCCCAGACCTGTTGGAACCAGAAGATTGATGATGTTGACCTCACTTACCTCACCACCAACCAATCAGAAGAATGTCCACAAGCTAATCACATGTTCTTTGAACCATATAAACTATAAAACTCCTCAACTACCCCCTCCAGGTTGGGACACACAGTTTTGAGGGCAGTAGCCCATTGAGGCCCCCTTTGCCTCGCAAAGCAATGAGGCTATTCTTTTCTACTTCACCCAAAACTCTGTCTCAGAGAATTAATTCAGTGTCAGGGTACAGAGGCCAGATTCATCCTCAGCCCCACCACCTGCTCTGTGGCTTCTCTTAAAAATTCACAGAAAGCA
Source organism: Aethalodelphis obliquidens (assembly GCF_003676395.1). Lineage (NCBI taxonomy): Eukaryota > Metazoa > Chordata > Mammalia > Artiodactyla > Delphinidae > Aethalodelphis > Aethalodelphis obliquidens. Next base: position 6,120,405 of record NW_020838004.1, on the reverse strand, counting down.
AACTGTGTGATCTCAACCACCTGTCCATCATCACCTAAACAAGAGTTTTTTTTTTTTTTTTTAATTTCACCAAAAGGATACTTGTTATGACAATAATGTTATTCCTATTGGTTAAAGATAAGATGTAGGATGCAAACAATAGGCAGATTTAAATGTGGACACCAATATTTCATTTTCATACAATTTTCATGGGTAACAAAGTATTATTTTTTCTTTGAAATTTTTCTCCAACCATAAAAAATGCAGGAGTTAATCTTACTCTCAGAACATACAAAACAGGTAACATGCTGACATTGACCACTAGGCTTCAGTTTGCCAAGCCCTGTTCCAGAGAACAGATTGAAGGTAGCAAGTGATAAATCAGGGAATCCATCTAAAAGACTATTACAGAAATCTATGCAATAGATGATGGTAACTTGAACGAATGTTTTGGTGTAATGATGGAAACAAGAAAATGAAAGTTACATGTATTTCAGACAAAACAGATAAGACCTAGTGATGTATTAACTTTAAACAGTCCATATTCTATGTTGTTTTGTTCCAGTGAAGATGCTTCACATTTAGAAAGAAGATAAAGTCTCTTAGGATATTAGAGAATTTAATGAGAGATTCTTGTTTGTTTGGTTTTGTTTGCAAATTACCCATGATACTGCTGATCTTGAAACTAGGGCCATGTTTCTTGTTACAAACCACACAGGACATAAACCTTTAGGGACAAAGGGAGTAGTTGGGATTAGGGAAGATCTCACAACAGACATAGTATTTGATCTTACAATTAGAGGAAACAGCCTAAGCAAATATGTAGAGTTATAAAAATATGCTGTATGGGGGAATTTTCAAATAGCCCTGCAAGAGAAAGGGCTATAAAAGAGTGAGATATGAAAGATAATATTGAACTTGAGTATAGAGTAATTTTTTAGACCATGCTAAGGAGTTTGTGTAGTTTTGTTAGTTTAAATCAATTTTAAAGTATGGAAAATGCACTGAATATGCATAAGAAAAGAAAAAGTCTTCCTTCCCTAAACATCTGCTCTGGTGAGCTAAAAATTCATAAAGCTCATAGCCTGCCTGAAGGCAATAATAAAATAGAACAAAAATACCAGTAAGACCTCATTATAGCTGCTCTAACAGTTAGAACCTTATTTCATGGAACAAAAATGCAGCATTAAATCCTCACCAGGACAATTTAAAATGCTGCTCTTTTTAATTTTGTGTAATGCTTTTCTAACTATTTCAAAAATTGAACTAGCTAGTCAATTCATGATACTGATTGTCATAATTTATAATATCAACACATTGGTTCTGCATAAAACAGCCCACCACCCAAATCCTCATAAATAAATATTCTATGATTAAAATATATTATGTCTTCTAAAACATAAGGAATTCTGTTTTCCTGTTTTGTATGATTTGCCAGGTATCTTCATTTGCTCCAAATATTATAACAGCAACCTAAATCAACATGATCAAGATGAATCTTAACATACTCCTGTGCAAATGTTTTCTTCTTTTTTCCCTGGCACCAACAACAAGTTATAAAAGACAGTACAGGGGCTTCCCTGGTGGCACAGTGGTTAAGAACCCGCTTGCCAATGCAGGGAACACGGGTTCGAGCCCTGGTCTGGGTAGATCCCACATGCCGTGGAGCAAATAAGCCCATGTGCTGCAACTACTGAGCCTGAGCTCTAGAACCCATGAGCCACAACTACTGAGCCCGCATGCCACGACTACTGAAGCCCGCGTGCCTAGAGCTTGTGACAAGAGAAGCCTCTGCAATGAGAAGCCTGTACACAGCAACAAAGAGTAGCCCCTGCTTGCTGCAACTAGAGAGAGCCCATGAGCAGCAACAAAGAGCCAAAGCAGCCTAAAATAAATAAATAAATAAATAAAATAAAATTTAAAAAGTAATAATAAAAAAATAAAATAAAAGACAGTACACTTAGCAGTTATCTTGAGCTTTTTCTCACATATAATGTGTTATTAAGTTCTGCTGATTTTATTGCTAAATATGTATGCCTCAAATTTTTCTCTTATGTCTATCCCATTGCCTCTGGTCTGTTTCAGATCCTTTTCCAATGAAAAATTGCAAAAGCCTCCCAACTATTTATTTCCCCCTTCATTCCTACTTCCCTCAAATAACTTCTACAAAAATAATCCTTCTGAAACACAAATCATAGCATATCACTCCTTTGCTTAAAACCTTTCAATAATTTTGGTTCACTTAAAGAATAAAATTATGAGACAGGACTGAAAGAGATGGCTTTAATGAAATTGACTTATCCTCATTCTCAAGAATTTTATACCTTAATAGATGGAAACAGAGTAAAACAAGTAAACAGATAAGAAAATATCCATGGCAATGAATACTAAGGTGAAAATAAAACTGGGTGATTTTAAGAGAATTACAGGGTGCAGTTGACGTGGTTCTTTTAGATTGTGTGACAAAAGATTGCTTCCCTGAGGTGGTGACATTTAAAGTCAAGTCTGAATGATAATAAGGAATCAGCCATGCACAATGTGAGAGATGGTAACTCCAGAGAAAACAACAGTGAGTTCAAATTTCTTATGGCAGTAATGGACTTAGCATGCTTAAATAAAAGAGAGAGGGCCCATGTGGCTGGAGCACAAGAAGCAATGAGGAGAGGGTTATAACATGATGGGAGAAGTAGGCAGTCACCATGTCATGTAAAATCTTTCAGAACAGAGAAAGGAATTTGGCTTTTATTCCTACACAATGTGAAGTTGAGGAGTAATATGATATGGCTTATAAATTTTAGAAATTACTCTGGCTACTAATTGGGGAAGGGATGTATAAAGCAAAAAAAAGGAATTGTAACTAAGTAGCAAAGAATCATGGTGCCTTAGATAGACATAGTGAAGTGTAGATGAAAAGATATACATACAGATGTAGGATGTTTTGGAGGTAGTCAGTTGGAATAGTGAGAGAATAGGAGTGGAATAGTGAGAGAATGGGAGTGGAGCATGAGAAAAAGGAAAAGATGAAGAACAAAATCGAGATTTTTGCTTATCTCATGGACGAATTATGACATCATTTACTCAGGAAAAAGAAATTTTTTGATAAGTAGGGAAACAAAAATTTTTTTGAAGCATAGTTTGATTTACAATGTTGGGTTAGTTTCAGGTGTACAGCTAAGTGCTTCCTTTATACATATATATATAGGTACCTATTTTTTTTCAGATTATTTTCCCTTATAGGTAATTACAAAATATTAAGTATAGTTCACTGTTCTATACAGTAGGTCCTTGTTGGTTTGCTATTTTGTATATAGTAGTATGTATACGTTAATCCCAAATTCCTAATTTATCCCTCCCCCCTTTCCCCTTTGGTAACCATAAGTTTGTTTCAAACATATTAATTGTAAAGTATCTATTAGATTACCAAATACATATTTCAAGTAGGCAGTTGTATACACAGGTTTGGGATTCTATGGAGACATTTAGATGGTGATAAAATATGGGAATAATAGATGTAAAGAAATGTAAATCCATATAGGATGGATACAATTTCCAAGACAAGAGGAAAGATCCCAGGATTGAGCACTGGAACATTCCAGTATTTAGAAATTCAGTAAAGGACAAGATAGTCTTATCCCCTCTTTGTCCCCAGTACCTACCACAATACCATGTGCCCAGTGATTACTGAGTTAAATTGTTCCTTCTCCATATCACAGTAAGAACAAATTGTAGAATGACCTTGGCTACTATACAAAACTTCTATTAAAAGCTCTCATTCCTGGGAGAAAGGCCAAGGTGGTGGAGTAGGCAGACACTGGGCTCACCTCCCCTCAGGAACACATCAAAACCTCAACAATACATGGAGCAGCTCTCACTGAAGTCACCCTGGGGACTAACAGGACAGCTCTTCCACAACTAAGTCTGTAGAGAAAGATCCACACAGAGTCTGGTAGGAAGGGAGGAGAAAAACACAAGGTAATACAACCAATATTTTATAATAACTTTAAATGGAGTATAATCTATAAAAATATTGAATCACTATGTTGCACACCTGAAACTAATATATAACATGGTAAATTAACTCTATTTCAATTAAAAAATAATAACTTTTAAAAAAAAAACATAATTCCTATTACATTTCTTAGTAGATTTATCATTTTAACATATTCTGATCTGGGAGATAAATTATATATTTTTGATACATTACATTTTTTCTATACCATCAGTGAATCTGCTATACAGAAAGAATAGCAAACTATAATCCATCCCTATTTGTGTCAAATAACAAAACTCCAGCAGAACACAAAGATCATAATAACATGGCATGATTTTTGCTCAAACACAAATGAATATACACAATGCAAACTTGTACAAGAAAGTCACAAGTTTCACCTCAGTTTCTGTTTTGTATGCTTTAATACTGTAGGTAACAATGAATTCTTTGGAAATCAAATAAATGTATAGTTACCTCAGCTACATATTCAAACCTGCCATTTACCCTGAAATTATAGACTGGGGCCTTTTTCAAAATAAATCTTGTAGATACTCTTCAGACCTACAGCTGGCATAGAACAGCCCCTCGATAAGATCAAAGTTTTTCCTTCATTTATTAATGTATTGGAATTCATTCTCTTCACTCTCTCTTCTCTCTCTCTTTCCCTCTCTCTGTCTCTCACTTTAACCAGAATAATGATATACAGTGTATGCATGTGTGTGCACCCCTCACATATAGTTCATAAATATATAAATGTAGATATGACTATATAATTATTCCCTTTCTCGGGGGAAAGTATATATGTAAACATATATATAAATGTCTCTAATAATTCCTCAAACTCTTTAATATGAAGTTACCTAGTGATAGAAATTGTACAGCTCTAGTTGTCTCTAAAAATGGAAATTAAACTCAATATAATGATGGTTCAATAATAATAAAAAATATGAAATAAAGACCACCTGGATTACAGAATCTTTGGAAGTTTTAAGGTTTTATTGATTTTGTGATACCCAGTTGTTTCGCAAAAAAAATGAGCAAAGTGATATCACAATCTCAATTTCTCTACTTAAATAAGTAAACGTTTAGAATTGCTTAAGTAGCCCAGTTCCTCTCAAATCTTCAACATATTTCCAACATGACCCAGTTCAACACACACACGCCTGCACGTGCATGTGTGCACACACACACACACATGTTCACTCTACTACCATCTCAACCAATAGGCTATAATAAGCAACTGTGACATTCCTAACAGTTCACTGGTTCCACTTGCTCATGAATACTCACACAAATTGGGCAGCAAGATTCACACTCAGGAGACATGGAAAATATGAAAGGTGTGAACGAATGCCTTGTATGTAACTGTGCATAGATTTTACTCACAATGTCTAGATATTGACAAAAAATATCTCATCAGGAATCCTATTATTGTTTTGGTCCAGAATGTTTGAATGTACATGTTCTGTGCTGCTGCACTTGTACCCCAGAGAGTATACTCACAGCTACACATGCTTTTCCTCAGAGAATAGCATCTAACTATCAAAGACACAGAGATGACTTTGAACTTACTCTTGTGTTATGGATAAAGAATTTTAACCATGCCATAATTTCTCAAAAAGCTTGTAAATTATTTTCAAAATAATAAAAGATTCAATCATGCAGTTAAAGGACAACCTGGGAGACGACGGGAAGATGGCGGAAGAGTAAGATAGGGAGATCACCTTCCTCCCCACAGATACACCAGAAATACATCTACACGTGGAACAACTCCTACAGAACACCTACTGAATGCTGGCAGAAGACCTCAGACCTCCCAAAAGGCAAGAAACTCCCCACGTACCTGGGTAGGGGAAAATAAAACAAACAAACAAACAGAGACAAAAGGATAGGGACGGGACCAGCACCAGTGGGAGGGAGCTATGAAGGAGGAAAGGTTGCCACACACTGGGAAGCCTCTTCGAGGGCGAAGACTGCAGGTGGCAGAGGGGGAAAGCTTCAGAGCCATGGAGGAGAGCACAGCAACAGGAGTGTGGAGGGCAAAGCGGAGAGATTCCCGCACAGAGGATCGGTGCCAACCGGCACTCACCAGCCCGAGAGGCTTGTCTGCTCAGCTGCCGGGGCAGGTGGGGCTGGGATCTGAGGCTCGGGCTTTGGTGGGAGCACAGAGGACTGGGGATGGCAGTGTGAACACAGCCTGCAGGGGGGTTAGTTTACCAAGGCTAGCCGGGAGGGAGTCCGGGAAAAGTCTGGACCTGCCAAAGAGGCAAGAGACATTTTCTTCCCTCTTTGTTTCCTGGTGCACGAGGACAGGGGATTAACAGCACTGCTTAAAGGAGCTCCAGAGACGGACGCGAGCCACGGCTGAAATCGCAGACCCCAGAGACGGGCATGAGATGCTAAGGCTGCTGCTGCCACCACCAAGAAGCCTGTGTGCAAGCACAAGTCACTCTCCACACCCTGTGCAGCCCGCCACTGCCAGGGAACCGGGATCCAGGGACAATATCCCCGGGAGAACGCATGTCGAGCCTCAGGCTAGTGCAACGTCACGCCGGCCTCTGCCGCCGCAGGCTCGCCCCTCACTCCGTGCCCCTCTCTGCCACCGGCCTGGGTGAGCCAGAGCCCGGAAGCAGCTGCTCCTTTAACCCCGTCTTGTCTGAGCAAAGAACAGACGCCCTCCAGCGACCTACACGCAGAGGTGGGGCCAAATCCAAAGCTGAGCCCCTGGGAGCTGTGAGAACAAAGAAGAGAAAGGAAAATCTCTCCCAGAAGCAGCGAATTAAAGCTCCACAATCTACTTGATGTACCTGCATCTGTGAAATACATGAATAGACAACGAATCATCCCAAATTGAGGAGGTGGACTTTGAGAGCAAGATTTATGATTTTTTCCCCTTTTCCTCTTTTTGTGAGTGTGTATGTGTATGCTTCTGTGTGAGATTTTGTCTGTATAGCTTTGCTTCCATCATTTGTCCTAGCATTCTATCCGTCCGTTTTTTGTTGTTGTTGTTTTAATTTTTTCTTAATAATTATTCTTTATTTTAATAACTTTATTATATTTTATCTTACTTTATTTTATTTTACTTTATTTTCTTTCTTTCCTTCCTTTTTTCCTTCCTTCCCTCCTTCCTTCCTTCCTCCCTTCCTTCCTCCCTCCTGCCCTCCTTTCTTTCTTTACTTCTTTTTTCTTTCTTTCTTTCTTTCTTTCTTTCTTTCTTTCTTTCTTTCTTTCTTTCTTTCTACTTCTACTAATTCTTTCCTTCTACTTTTTCTTCCTTTTACCTGAGCCATGTGGATGAAAAGCTCTTGGTGCTGAGCCAGGAGTCAGTGCTGTGCCTCTAATGTGAGAGAGCCAACTTCAGGACACTGGTCCACAAGAGAGCTCCCAGCTCCACATAATATCAAATGGCAAAAATCTCCGAGAGATCTCCATCTCAACACCAGCACCCAGCTTCACTCAACGACCAGCAAGCTACAGTGCTGGACACCCTATGACAAACAACTAGCAAGACAGGAACACAACCCCACCCATTAGCAGAGAGGCTGCCTAAAACCATAATAAGGCCACAAACGCCCCAAAACACACCACCAGATGTGGACCTGCCCACCAGAAAGACAAGATCCAGCCTCATCCACCAAAACACAGGCACTAGTCCCCTCCATCAGGACACCTACACAACCCACTGAGCCAACCTTAGCCACTGGGGACAGACACCAAAAACAATGGGTACTACGAACCTGCAGCCCACAAAAGGGAGACACCAAACACAGTAAGATAAGCAAAATGAGAAGACAGAAAAACACACAGCAGATGAAGGAGCAAGATAAAAATGCACCAGACCTAACAAATGAAGAGGAAATAGGCAGTCTACCTGAAAAAGAATTCAGAATAATGATAGTAGTAAAAATGATGCAAAATCTTGGAAACAGAATAGAGAAAATGCAAGAAACATTTAACAAGGACATAGAAGAACTAAAGATGAAAGAAGCAATGATGAACAACACAATAAATGAAATTAAAAATACTCTAGATGGGATCAATAGCAGAATAACTGAGGCAGAAGAACAGATAAGTGACCTGGAAGATAAAATAGTGGAAATAACTACTGCAGAGCTGAATAAACACAAAAGAACTGAGGACAGTCTCTGAGACCTCTGAGACAACATTAAATGCAACAACATTCGAATTACAGGGGTCCCAGAAGAAGAAGAGAAAAAGAAAGGGACTGAGAAAATATTTGAAGAGATTATACTTGAAAACTTCCCTAATATGGGAAAGGAAATAGTTAATCAAGTCCAGGAAGCACAGAGAGTCCCATACAGGATAAATCCAAAGAGAAATATGCCAAGACACATATTAATCAAACTGTCAAAAATTAAATACAAAGAAAACATATTAAAAGCAGCAAGGGAAAAACAACAAATAACAGACAAGGGAACCCCTGTAAGGTTAACAGCAGAGCTTTCAGCAGAAAATCTGTAAGACAGAAGGGACTGGCAAGATATATTTAAAGTAATGAAGGAGAAAAACCTGCAACCAAGATTACTATAACCAGCAAGGATCTCATTCAGATTTGATGGAGAAATTAAAACATTTACAAACAAGCAGTGCTGAGAGAGTTCAGCACCACCAAACCAGCTTTACAACAAATGCTAAAGGAACTTCTCTAGGCAAGAAACACAAGAGAAGGAAAAGACCTACAGTAACAAACCCAAAACAATTAAGAAAATGGGAATAGGAACATACATATTGATAATTACCTTAAATGTAAGTGGACTAAATGCTCCCACCAAAAAACACAGATTGGCTAAATGGATACAAAAACAAGACCCATATATATGCTGTCTACAAGAAACTCAATTCAGACCTAGAAACACATACAGACTAAAAGTAGGGGATGGAAAAATATATTCCATGCAAATGGAAACCAAAAGAAAGCTGGAGTAGCAATGATCATGTCAGACAAAATAGATTTTAAAATATAGACTATTACAAGACACAAAAAAGGACAGTACATAATGATCAAGGGATCGATCCAAGAAGAAGATATAACATTGTAAGTATTTATGTACCCAACATAGGAGCACCTCAATACATAAGGCAAATATTAACAGCCATAAAAGGGGAAATCAACAGTAACACATTCATAGTAGGGGACTTTACACCCCACTTTCACCAATGGACAGATCATCCAAAAAGAAAATAAATAAGGAAACACAAGCTTTAAATGTTACATTAAACAAGATGGACTTAATTGATATTTATAGGACACTTCATCCAAAAACAACAGAATAAATATTTTTCTCAAATGTTCATGGAACATTCTCCAGGATAGATCATATCTTGGGTCACAAATCAAGCCTTAGTAAATTTAAGAAAATTGAAATTGTATCAAGTATCTTTTCTGACCAAAATGCTATAAGAGTAGATATCAATTACAGGAAAAGATCTGTAAAAAATACAAACACATGGAGGCTAAGCAATACAATACTTAATAACGACGTGATCACTGAAAAAAATCAAAGAGGAAATCAAAAAATACCTACAAACAAATGACAATGGAGACACGACAACTCAAAACCTATGGGTTGCAGCAAAAGCAGTTATAAGAGGGAAGTTTATTGCAATACAATCCTCCCTGAAGAAACAGGAAACAACTCAAATAAACAAACTAACCTTGCACCTAAAGAAATTAGAGAAAGAAGAAGAACAACAACAACAACAAAATCAAAGTTAGCAGAAGGAAAGAAATCATAAAAATTAGATCAGAAATAAATGTAAAATAAATAAAAGAAATGATAGCAAAGATCAATAAAACTAAAAGCTGGTTCTTTGAGAAGATAAACAAAATTGATAAACCATTAGCCGGACTCATCAAGGAAAAAAGGGAGAAGACTCAAATCAATAGAATTAGAAATGAAAAAGGAGAAGTAAAAACTGACACTGCAGAAATACAAAAGATCATGAGAGATTACTACAAGCAACTCTATGCCAATAAAATGGACAACCTGGAAGAAATGGACAAATTCTTAGAAATGCACAATCTGCCAAGACTGAATCAGGAAGAAATAGAAAATATGAACAAACCAATCACAAGCACTGAAATTGAAACTGTAATTAAAAATCTTCCAACAAACAGAAGCCAGCACCAGATGGCTCCACAGGAGAATTCTATCAAACATTTAGAGAAGAGCTAACATGTACCCTTCTCAAACTCTTCCAAAATATCACAGACGGAGGAACACTCCCATACTCATTCTACGAGGCCACCATCACCTTGATACCAAAACCAGACAATGATGTCACAAAGAAAGAAAACTACAGGCCAATATCACTGATGAACATAGATGCAAAAATCCTCAACAAAATACTAGCAAACAGAATCCAACAGCACATTAAACAAATCATACACCATGATCAAGTGAGGTTTATTCCAGGAATGCAAGGATTCTTCAGTATACGTAAATCAATCAACATGATATACCATATTAACAAAGTGAAGGAGAAAAACCATATGGTCATCTCAATAGATGCAGAGAAAGCTTTCAACACCCATTTATGATAAAAACCCTGCAGAAAGTAGGCATAGAGGGAACTTTCCTCAACATAATAAAGGCCATATATGACAAACCCACAGCCAAGATCGTCCTCAATGGTGAAAAACTGAAAGCATTTCCACTAAGATCAGGATCAAGAAAGGGTTGCCCACTCTCGCCACTCTTATTCAACATAGTTTTGGAAGTCTTAGCCACAGCAATCAGTGAGGAAAAGGAAATAAAAGGAATCCAAAGTGGAAAAGAAGAAGTAAAGCTGTCACTGTTTGCAGATGACATGATACTATACACAGAGAATCCTAAAGATGCTACCAGAAAACTGCTAGAGCTAATCAATGAATTTGATAAAGTAGCAGGATACAAAATTAATGCACAGAAATCTCTGGCATTCTTATACACTAATGATGAAAAATCTGAAAGTGAAATCAAGAAAACACTCTCATTTATCATTGCAACAAAAAGAATAAAATATCTAGGAATAAACTGACCTAAGGAGAAAAAAAGACCTGTATGCAGAAAATTATAAGACACTGATGAAAGAAATTAAACATGCTACAAACAGATGGAGAGATATACCATATTCTTAGATTGGAAGCATCAACATTGTGAAAATGGCTCTACTACCCAAAGCAATCTACAGATTCAATGCAATCCCTATCAAACTGCCACTGGCATTTTTCACAGAACTAGAACAAAAAATTTCACAATTTGTATGGAAACACAAAAGATCCCGAATAGCTAAAGCAATTTTGGGAATGAAAAATGGAGCTGGAGGAATCAGGCTCCCTGACTTCAGACTATACTACAAAGCTACAGTAATCAAGACAGTATGGTACTGGCACAAAAACAGAAAGATAGATCAATGGAACAGGATAGAAAGCCCAGAGGTAAACCCACACACAATGGTCACCTTATCTTTGACAAAGGACACAGAAATGTACAGTGGAGAAAAGACAGCCTCTTCAATAAGTGGTGCTGAGAAAACAGGACAGGCACATGTAAAAGTATGAGATTAGATCACTCTCTAACACCATACACAAAAATAAGCTCAAAATGGATTAAAGACCTAAATTTAAGGCCAGAAACTATCAAACTCTTAGAGAAAAACATAAGCAGAACACTCTATGACATAAATCACAGCAAGATCCTTTTTGACCCACCTCCTAGAGAAATGGAAATAAAAACAAAAATAAACAAATGGGACCTAATGAAACTTCAATTTTTTGCACAGCAAAGGAAACCATAAACAAGACCAAAAGACAACTCTCAGAATGGGTGAAAATATTTGCAAATGAAGCAACTGACAAAGGATTTATCTCCAAAATTTATAAGCAGCTCATGCAGCTCAATTTGAAAAAAACAAACAACCCAATCTAAAAATGGGCAGAAGATCTAAATAGACATTTCTCCAAAGAAGATATACAGACTGCCAAGAAACACATGAAAGAATGCTCAACATCACTAATCATTAGAGAATTGCAAATCAAAACTACAATGAGATATCATCTCACACCAGTCAGAATGGCCATCATCAAAAAATCTAGGAACAATAAATGCTGGAGAGGGTGTGGAGAAAAGGGAACACTCTTGTACTGCTGGTGGGAATGTGAATTGGTACAGCCACTATGGAGAACAGTATGGAGGTTCCTTAAAAAACTACAAATAGAACTACCATATGACCCAGCAATCCCACTACTGGGCATATACCCTGAGAAAACCATAATTCAAAAAGAGTCATGTACCAAAATGTTCATTGCAGCTCTATTTACTATAGCCAGGAGATGGAAACAACCTAAGTGTCCATCATCGGATGAATGGATAAAGAAGATGTGGCACATATATACAATGGAATATTACTCAGCCATAAAAAGAAATGAAATTGACCTATTTGTAATAAGGTGAATAGACCTAGAGTCTGTCATACAGAGTGAAGTAAGTCAGAAAGGGAAAGACAAATACCGTATTCTAACACATATATATGGAATTTTAGAAAAAAAAATGTCATGAAGAACCTAGGGGTAAGACAGGAATAAAGACACAGACCTACTAGAGAATGGACTTGAGGATATGGGGAGGGGGAAGGGTAAGCTGTGACAAAGCAAGAAAAAGGCGTGGACATACATACACTACCAAACGTAAGGTAGATAGCTAGTGGGAAGCAGCTGCATAACACAGGTAGATCAGCTCTGTGCTTTGTGACCACCTGGAGGGGTGGGATAAGGAGGGTGGGAGGGAGGGAGAAGCAGGAGGGAAGCGATATGGGAACATATGTATATGTATAGCTGATTCACTTTGTTCTAAAGCAGAAACTAACACACCATTGTAAAGCAATTATACCCCAATAAAGATGTTAAAAAATAAATAAATAAAGACAACCTGTGCAATAAAATTCATCCTAGCAATGAATAAAACCAGCATGATCTAGGAGATTATTATGTGCCCAAAGTACAGATATAAATTTAGAACAGTTTATATAATATTGACCTTTTGAATCAATTTCTAGACAATAAGTTTCATGTTGTCCACTTTAGCTTTCTATGTTTTGTTCTAACTGTGGTTAACTGGAAATTTTTTTTGACCTAGCAATACCTGTCCTCCACTGAAAAATAAAAAATTGATATTCAGTTGTCTTTTCTTGGGACTATTAAATTACATATAAACTTTTATTAGCAAGAAAGACAAAAAGTTAGTATGTGTCCAAATCACAAAGAAGCATTATCAATATTATTGATACTGAAGGGCAACCAAAAAGACCAATTGGAAAATCATCATAGATGATACACAAGTGATGGGGTAATATATGGAAGAGAGAAGAAGAGGATGAACATGGCTCTATCACAAGAAATATATAGAGAGGGGAAATTTTTACAGTTTAGTTTTTAGAAACAGAAGTGTTTGGGCTGTTAAAAATAATGACAGGAAATTGTGGATCTGAGGACAAAAAGAAATTTCTAAGATTTGCCTGAGTCATATCTTTACAATGTGGTCTCTGAAAATTCTAAGTACAAAAGTCAATCAATATACATGAATTTTTAGTAACCAGTATTACCCTCTGTTATGTATTATTTACCCCACTAATACATATTTCAAGATTCTATGAGAAACTCTCCCAACCTTTTTGAAAGTGTTTTGTCTTTCCAGAGAGCATAGTTGTTGTAAAACAGAGGTTGTTTCACTGAGTATCAAATAAATTGAGTATAAAATAAATATGCACATATGCCAAAATATGCTCGACAAAACTATAAATTGGGTCTTAATACACTATACGGATTACATACAGGACTTCATAATCCATAGTAGAGCAATGATTCTAACTGATGGAACAGGTGAGACAGAGGAGTAACATTCTTCAACAAAGAAGCTTTTCCAAACCACATGTGAATGAGCATACACAGACCCAAACACACAAGTGTGTGTGAGTGAACACACACATACACACACTCACATATATTAGATTTGGCAACATCCCCTCATTAATAGTCCTTTCAAGTTTCTGAAAGGCTGTTGACTGAACACCTACAGGGCAAGGAACTCACTATGTCTTCAGGTAAATCTTTCTTTTAAAAAAGCCTTAAGAGTTACTAAAGTATATATATATATACATTAAGCTTTTCAAAGTGGTCACAAATGTACTATTTCTATACTATGAGTCTTCTTGGAATAAGATCATTCATTCTTCCACATGACCTCACTAGAAATTAGGCTTCAGCAACTAAATAAACCTATCAAATTTGCTTTTAAAAAACATCAAAGTTGTAAAAAGAATATCTATGTATGTATAATGGCATCATTTTGCTATACACCAGAAACTAATGCAACATTGTAAACCAGTGGTTCTTCAATTAAAGAAATAAATAAAATAAAATACATTAAAGAATATCAAAAGGGGACCTTCAAGGTGGCGGAGCAGTAACACGTGGATATCACTTTCCTCCCCACAAATACATCAAAAATACATCTAAATGTGGAACAACACCTACAGAATACCTACTGAACACTGAGTTTTGGGAACTCAGACTTCCCAAAATCTTTGCTTTTACCATTTGTCCTAGGGTTCTGTCTGTCCATTTTGTTTTTGTTTTTTTTAGTATAGTTTATAGCACTGGTTATCAGTGGCGGATTTGTTTTTTGGTTTCATTGTTCTCTGCCTTTGTTCTTTCTTTTTTATTACTTTTTTATTTATAATATTTTTTTCATTTTTTATTTTAATTATTTTATCTATTTCTTGATTTTTTTTCCCTTTCCTTCTGAGATGTGTGACTGACAGGGTCTTGGTGCTCCAGCCTGGTATCAGGCCTGAGCCTCTGATGTGCAAGAGCTGATCAACTCACTGGCCAACCTGAGACCTCCCTGCAACACGTAATATCAAATGACAAATCTCTCCCAAAGATATTGACCTCAATGCTAAGACCCAGCTCCACTCAACAACCAGCAAGCTACAGTACTGGACACCCTATGACAAACAACTAGCAAGACAGGAACACAACCCCATCCATTAGCAGAGAATCTGCCTAAAATCATAAGTTCACAGACACCCCAAAACACACCACCGGATGTGGTCCTGCCCACACAAGATCCAGCCTCATCCACCAGAAGACAGGCACCAGTTCCCCACCACCAGGAAGCCTACACAACCCACTGAACCAACCATACCCACTGGGGGCCGACACTAAAAATAATGGGAACTACGAACCTGCAGCCTGCAAAAAGGAGAACCCAAAAACAGTAAGTTAAGCAAAATGAGAAGACAGAGAAATACACAGCAGATGAAGGCACAAGGTAAAAACCCACTGGACCAAACAAATAAAGAAGAAAGAGTCAGGCTACCTAAAAAAAAATTCAGAGTAATGATGGTAGAGATGATCCAAAATCTTGGAAATAGAATGGAGAAAATACAAGAAACATTTAACAAGGACCTAGAAGAACTAAAGAGGAAACAAACAATGAGGAACAACAAAATAAATGAAATTAAAAATTCTCTAGAAGGAATCAATAGCAGAATAACTGAGGCAGAAGAATGGATAAGTGACC
Source organism: Aethalodelphis obliquidens (assembly GCF_003676395.1). Lineage (NCBI taxonomy): Eukaryota > Metazoa > Chordata > Mammalia > Artiodactyla > Delphinidae > Aethalodelphis > Aethalodelphis obliquidens. Next base: position 6,104,850 of record NW_020838004.1, on the reverse strand, counting down.
TGGTAGGTAAAATAGTGGAAATAACTACCACAGGGAAGAATAAAGAAAAAAGAATGAAAATAAATGAGGACAGTCTCAGACACCTCTGGGACATTAAACACACCAACATTTGAATTATAGGGGTCCCAGAAGAAGAGAAAAAAAAAAAAGAAAAAGTGACTGAGAAAATATTTGAAGAGATTATAGTTGAAAACTTACCAAATCTGGGAAAGAAAATATTCAATCAAGTCCAGGAAGCACAGAGAGTCCCATACAGGATAAATCCAAGGAGAAACACATCAAGACACATATTAATCTAACTAACAAAATATAAGTACAAAGAAAAAATATTAAAAGCAGCAAGGGAAAAGCAACAAATAACACACAAGGGAATCCCCATAAGGTAAGCAGCTGATATTTCAGCAGAAACTCTGCGCACCAGAATGGAGTGACAGGACATATTTAAAGTGGTGAAAGAGAGAAACCTACAAAGATTACTGTAACCAACAAGGTTGTCTTTCAGAATCGATGGAGAAATTAAAACAGACAAGCAACTGCTAACAGAATTCAGCACCACCAAACCAGCTTTACAACAAATGCTAAAGGAACTTCTCTAGGCAGGAAACACAAGAAAAGGAGAAGACCTACAATGACAAACCCAAAACAATTATGAAAATGGTAATAGAAACATATATATCGATAATTACCTTAAATGTAAATGAATTAAATGTTCCCACCAAAAGACATAGACTGACTGAATGGATACAAAAACAAGACATGGGTATGTATGCTGTCATGTATGCTGTCTACAAAGTACCCACTTCAGACCTAGGGACACATACAGACTGAAAGTGAGGAGATTTGAAAAGATATTCCATGCAAATGGAAATCAAAAGAAAGCTGGAGTAGCAATTCTCATATCAGACAAAGTAGACTTTAAAATAAAGACTATTATAAGAGACAAAGAGGAACATTACATAATGGTCAAGGGATCAATGCAAGAAAAAGATACAATAATTGTAAATATTAATGAACCCAACATAGGAGCACCTCAATACACAAGAAAAATGCTAACAGCCATAAAAAGGAAAATCAACAGTAAAACAATAATAGTAGGGGATTTTCACACCCACTCTCACCAACAGATAGACCATCCATATAAAAATAAATAAGGAGGGCTTCCCTGGTGGCGCACTGGTTGAGAGTCTGCCTGCCGATGCAGGGGACACAGGTTTGTATCCCAGTCCGGGAAGATCCCACATGCCACGGGGCGGTTGGCCCGATAGCCATGGCTGCTGAGCCTGTGCATCCAGAGCCTGTGCTCCACAACGGGAGAGGCCACAACAGTGAGAGGCCTGCATACCACAAAAAAATAATAATAATAAATAAATAAATAAGGAAACACTAGCTTTAAATGACACATTAAACAAGACAGACTTAATAGATATTATCAGGCATTCCATCCAAAAACAAAAGAATACATACAATTTCTTCTCAAGTGCTCATGGAACATTCTCCAGGATAGATCATATCTTGGGTCACAAATCAAACCTAGGTAAATTTATGAAAATTGAAATTATATCAAGTATCTTTTCCAACCACACTGATATAAGATTAGATATCAATTATAGGAAAATAACATGAGAAAAATACAAACACATGGAGGCTAATAGATACACTACTAAATAACCACGAATCACTGAAGAAATCAAAGAGGAAATAAAAAATACCTATAAACAAATGACAGTGAAAACATGATGACCCAAAACCTATGGGATGCAGCAAAAGCAGTTCTAAGAGGGAAATTTATAGCAATACAATCCTACCTCAACAAACAAGAAACATCTCAAATAAACAACCTAAACTTACACCTAAAACAATTGAAGAAAGAGGAACAAAAAAACCCCAAAGTTAGCAGAAGGAAAGATCAGATAAGAAATAAATGAAAAAGAAATGAAGGAAACGACAGCAAAGATCAATAAAACTAACAGCTGGTTCTGTAAGAAGATAAACAAAATTGATAAACCATTAGCGAGACTCATCAAGAAAAAAAGAGAGAAGACTCAAATTAAGAAAACTAGAAATGAAAAAGGAGAAGTAACAACTGACACTGCAGAAATACAAAGAATCATGAGAGATTACTACAAGCAACTATATGCCAGTAAAATGGACAACGTGGAAGAAATGGACAAATTCTTAGAAAAGCACAAACTTCCAAGACTGAATCAGGAAGAAATAGAAAATATAATCAGATCAATCACAAGCACTGATATTGAAACTCTGATTAAAAATCTTCCAACAGGGCTTCCGTGGTGGCGCAGTGGTTGATAGTCCATCTGCCAATGCAGGGGACATGGGTTCGTGCCCCAGTCCAGGAAGATCCCACATGCCGCAGAGCCGCTGGGCCCATGAGGGATGGTTGCTGAGCCTGTGCTTCCGGAGCCTGTGCTCCGCAACAGGAGAGGCCACCAAGAGTGAGACGCCCTCATACCACATATATATATATATATATATATATATATATATATATATATATACACATATATATATGTGTATATATATATATACATATATATATATGTGTATATATATATATATATATATATATATTCCAACAAAAAAATGCCCAGGACCAGATGGCTTCACAGGCAAATTCTATCAAACATTTAGAGAAGAGCTAACAGCTATCTTTCTCAAACTCTGCCAAAATATAGCAGAGGGAGGAACACTCCCAAACTCATTCTACGAGGTCACCATCACCCTGATATCAAAACCAGAAAAAGATGTCACCAAAAAAGAAAACTATAGGCCAATACCACTGATGAACATAGATGCAAAAATCGTCACCAAAATACTAGTAGAGAGAATCCAATGGCACATTAAAAGGATCATACACCATGAACAAGTGGGGTTTAACCCAGGAATGCAAGAATTCTTCAATATATGCAAATCAATCAATGTGATACACCATATTATCAAATTGAAGGAGAAAAATTTTATGATCATCTCATTAGATGCAGAAAAAGCTTTTGACAAAATTCAACACTGATTTATGACTTTAAAACAACCCTCCTGAGAGTAGGCACTGAGGGAACTTACTTCAATATAATAAAGGCCCTAATGACAAACCCACAGCCAACCTTGTTCTCAATGGTGGAAAACTGAAAGCATTTCCACTAAGATCAGGAACAAGACAAGGTTGCCCACTCTCACCACTCTTATTCAACATAGTTTTGGAAGTTTTACCCACAGCTATCAAAGAAGAATAAGAAATAAAAGGAATCCAAATCAGAAAAGAAGAGGTAAAATTGTCACTGTTTGCAGATGACATGATACTATACACAGAGAATCCTAAAGATGTTACCAGAAAACTTCTAGAGCTAATCAGTGAATTTGGTAAAGTAGCAGGATACAAAAGTAATGCACAGAAATCTCTTGCATTCCTATATACTAATAATGAAAAATCTGAAAGAGAATATAAGGAAACACTCCCATTTACTATTGCAACAAAAAGAGCAAAATACCTAGGTATAAACCTACCTAAGGAGACAAAAGTCCTGTATACAGAAAACCATAAGACAATGAAGAAAGAAATTAAAGATGATACAAACAGATAGAGAGATAGATAATGTTCTTGGATTGGAAGAATCAACATTCTGAAAATGACTATACTACCCAAGGCAATTTACAGATTCAATGCAATCCCTATCAAACTACTAATGACATTTTTCATAGAACTAGAACAAAAATTTCACAATTTGTATGGAAACACAAAAGACCCTGATTAGCTAAAGTAATCTTGAGATAAAAATAAACAGAGCTGGAGGAATCAGGCTCCCTGACTTCAGACTATACTACAAAGCTACAGTAATCAAGACAGTATGGTACTGGCACAAAAACAGAAAGATCAGTTGAACAGGATAGAAAGCCGAGAGATAAACCCATGCACCTATGGTAACCTTATCTTTGATAATGGAGACAGAATATACAGTGGAGAAAAGACACCTCTTCAATAAGTGGTGCTGGGAAAACTGGATACCTACATGTAAAAGAATGAAATTAGAACACTCTCTAACACCATACACAAGAATAAACTCAAAATGGATTAAAGCCCCAATTGTAAGGCCAGACACTATAAAACTCTTAGGGGAAAACATAGGCAGAACACTCTATGACATAAATCACAACAAGATGCTTTTGACCCACCTCCTAGAAGAATGGAAATAAAAACAAAAATAAATTACTGGGACATAACAAAACTTAAAAGCTATTGCACAGCAAAGGAACCATAAGCAAGATGAAAAGACAACCCTCAGAATGGGAGAAAATATGCAAATGATGCAACTGACAAAGGATTAATCTCCAAAATATACAAGTAGTTCATGCAGCTCTATATCAAGAAAACAAACAACCCAATCCAAAAATGGGCAGAAGACTTAAATAGAGATTTCTCCAAAGAAGATATACAGATTGCCAACATGAAAGGATGTTCAACATCACTAATCATTAGAGAAATTGAAGTCAAAGCTGCAATGAGGTATCACCTCACTCCAGTCAGAATGGCCACCATCAAAAAATCTACAAATAATAAATGTTGGAGAGGGTGTGGAGAAATAGGTACCCTTTTGCTATGTTGGTGGGAATGTAAATTGATACAGCCACTATGGAGAACAGTATGGATGTTCCTTAAAAAACTAAAGATAGAACTACCATATGACCCAGCAATCCCACTACTGGGCATATACCCTGAGAAAACCATAATTCAATAAGAGTCATGTACCACAATATTCATTACAACTCTATTTACAATAGCCAGGACATGGAAGTACCTTAAATGTCCATCGACAGATGAATGGATAAAGAAGTTGTGGCACATATATACAATGGAATATTACTCAGCCATAAAAGGAAACAAAATTGAGTTATTTGTAGTGAGGTAGATGGACCTAGTGTCTGTCATACAGAGTGAAGTTAGTCAGAAAGAGAAAAGCAAATACCGTATGCTAACACATATATATGGAATCTAAAATTAAAAAAACGTTCTGAAGAACCTAGGGGCAGCACAGGAATAAAGACACAGACGTAAGCTATGGACTTGAGACACGGAAAAGGGGAAGAGGAAGCTGGGACGAAGTGAGAGAGTGGCATTGACATATATACACTACCAAATGTAAAATAGATAGCTAGTGGGAAGCAGCCACATAGCACAGGGAGATCAGCTCAGTGTTTTGTGTCCACCTAGAGGGGTGGGATAGGGAGGGTGGGAGGGAGACTCAAGATGGAGGCCATATGAGGATACATGTATATGCATAGCTGATTCACTTTGTTATATGACAGAAACTAACACACAATTGTAAAGCAATTATACTCCAATAAAGACGTTAAAAAGTAAAATAAAACAGATAACCAACAAGGACCTACTGTATAGTACTTGGAATGCCACTCAATATTGTGTAATAACCTAAATAGGAAAATAATTTAGAATAGAATTGTTACATGTTTATGTATTACTGAATCATTTTGCTGTACACCTGAAACCAAGACAACATTGTTAATCAACTATGCTCCAATATAAAATAAAAATTTTTAAAAATAGATAATAAGGACCTACTCTATAGCACAGGGAAATCTACTCAATATTCTGTAATAACCTATATGGGAAAAGAATCTGAAAAATAATGGATATATGTATATGTATAACTGATTCACTTTGCTGTAAACCTGAAACTAACACAACATTGTAAATCAACTATACTCCAATAAATTTTTTTAAAAGAGGAGATCAAATTATTTCTCAAAGAAGTATAGATAATAAATCTGGGGATCTTATATTTCAGAGTTTAGTCAAAGAAGCAGCAGAAAAACACACACACGTACACGTACACGCACACATACACATACACACAAGTATTTATTAGCAGGATTTAACTTTATACAATTATGTAATCATTCTCTGTGCTTCTGTGACTGGGACCTGGGACCCAGGATGGGACCTGGGACCTAGGATGCTTTAATGCAGTGCTTGCACCTGGGACCTGGGACCTAGGATGCTTTAATGCAGTGCTTGCACCTGGTCAAACATCTCCTCCAACAACAGATACAAAGAAACTATAAGGGACAAAAAAGCTCCATGCATGTGCAGTGAGGCAATTTATGAACAACATGATACAAAAAGACCAAAAACCCAGCTGCCACTTCTGAGGTATGGGGAGAAATAGCAGTGTACTGCACATGATTCGTGCACACAGCACCACCAGAGTGTAGACCCTCCCATGGATTTGCCCCTACCCTCACCCCCTTAAAGAGACCAGCTCATCCCCCCTCAGGGAGCAAACAAGGGAACTTGTTACTTGTTTTCACTCCCCCTGGCTGCAGCACAAGTCCCAGTAAAGCCTTGCCTGAATTTCTCATCTGGCCTCTTTTCTATTGATTAAAGAATCCAAAAAGCTGGGTCACTATCAATGCTATTGTGATTGTGTCTAGTTGTGAAGCCTGAGGTTCACAGAAAATGTAGCAGGAAAGAAAAGATGTGAGGTAAGGGAAGCAACTGAACCTGTGGGGATATCCTAAAATCCATAAAGGTGAACTGGAATGACCATAGCTTGAAAGCTCCAATATGGAAGTTGAGTTGATCTTCAGGAGAAGATAGCACTCTGCTTCATGTTGCTAACCATACATCTGGCCTAGGAGTCAGAGGACCTGTGGTCCAGCTTCTGCCCATGCCAACAAAATAAGCCATCAGATAAACACCAATGTGGCTTACAGATGGTGATTCCCTTCTACCTGTCAAACTTCTCTCAAAATGTCTCTAGTGGCCCATGCTAGTTGGCAACTGTGCAGAGGTGGGAGTTATAGGAAATAAAGTTCCAGCTGAGTTAGGGTTATAAAATACAAATCTACTGTACTATTTATTCATATGTATTATTAAATAAAAATATATAGTCCTTATAAAAATATATATCCTTGCCAATATTTCACAAAAGAAATAAAAATTATTTCATGGATCTTGAATGCTATATATATTCCAAAAATAGTCCCTGTGTGAAGTATGAGTACCCTCATGTCATAGAACAGCAAGAGGGAGTGGTAGACATGGAGGAAGCCATGTGGATCACATGTTCAGTTTTACTATCTCTGTTTTATAGTTAAGGAAACAGACCCAATGAGGTTAGATGAGTTGAATACAGACACACAGCTTTTCTCAGTCAAGAGTCAGAATTAGAAGCCATATCTCCTTTCTAATAGTCCAGTGTTTTCAAGTGTATTTCATATATTTTTTTTGTAATTTATAAGCCATATATATAAAAACAAACTTACTATTTTATTATTATTATTCACACTGCCAGTTTTCTTTTCCCCTTGCTTGGGGAAAAGCAGAGTTAAATTTTAAGATTGCCTCTACACAGTCTTTCCAAATCTAAAATGGTTTTTTAACTTCCTCTATAATAATTTATTCCTCAGGTTTCATAACTTTTTGACTTATGTGTGTTTAACTTCTGCAGCATTTGAATTTATCAATTAAATTGACACCTGTTTCTGTTTTGAAATCCATGTTAAGGTTGAATTAGTGTCAACAAAAGCAGCATGCTTTCTTGTTTATAGAGTACCTACCTTATTTGAATAGAAGTTCTGCTTTGTATTGCTTTAGGCATAAAATTACATTGGAAAGGGAAGCACACCTTAATTAAAACTGATCTAAAGCCATTCCCCTGTACAAGTTATTTCAGCACTGACAGTGTTTTCTGCTGTATAAGCTGCATCACCATCCTTATTCAATGTAGTATTAAGTACTACCTAAACATGGCAGTTAGTGCAGAGAGACATAAATGTGTGAGCAAAAAAGTTCATATCCAGGAGAGAAAATAAATCCTACTTGCAAAACAAAATATAACCAATATGCTGTTATTATAATAACATAAGAAAATTCTTGTAAATTTTTCCTGTTTTACATTCAAATCCATTATTTTTCTTGTCTACCAATATTTTTAAATTAGTTGATGTGCTGTGACTGCAAAGGTGAAATGAAAAGATTAGGAGTTGCACATCTGTTTACAGTTTTGGTTTATAGTTCTGGGACATTACATTCTGGAGACATTCTGTTACAGTTCATTTTAACAGTAATTAGAAGTACCCCCATAATAAGGAGCTTGCTGTTGGAAGCAACTTCATTAGTTTGGGTGGTTTTATTGGTTTCCTTTAGGGTGAGGAACTAGCACTAATAGTTGTAATTTAATAGGAAAATTACTGAAGCAAGAACAATTCCACTGAATCTTCAATGAGGCATTAGACAGAAGTTTCCTTTCCAAATAATGAAATATAAGAGAACAGTGTTTACCTAAAAAATTCTTATATGAATTCACATGAATTAACATGGAAGGGCTATTTTTTGGTTAAATGTTTAAATATTGCTTTAATAAAACATAAGTATGCATACTGAAAAACACAGGTAAAGTTGACATAAATGTGTCCACTTAAGGCATTTTCCTTCACAGCTTATTTAAACTGACATAAAGTCAACCCAGTTGGCCTTTGGAAATTCAGTCTTCCTTCAGATAAAGAGGTTAATTCACTTTTCTAAGCCTGTTCTATTCTCTTGTTTCTCTTCTATTATTCCCTTCTCTTTTTTTCCCTCATACATCAACTCCCTAAGTAGCAACATTTTCTCTATCACTCAATATTATCACCTCTGGTACACACATAATTCTGTATCTGAAAAATACTTTATAATCATTTAGGAATCTTTCCTCCCACTTCCAATGCAATGCAGCTCAACATTACTTTTAGTATTTTAGAGATGAGAAAATAGATCCAGAAAAAGACTTACCAAGATTTCAAGGCAAAACAGAGCCAAATTAATAATCTGAGATGCAACCTTCTATCCTTTATCTTAGACCACTTCATGCCACACCATCATTTGGAAATGATGCTCTTTTATTATAATAGAGAGAATGTTTTAAAATTTCCAAATGTGTGGAGTTAATAATGTCTGGCCTCTAAAAGACAGAAGCAAAAATAGGAGAAAGTTTATATTTTGTCTTCAAGCTGGTCCTCCTGGTACAAAATGATAACCTTCTATTAAAGGTGTGCTTCAGGAACTATGAGCTGTAAACTCCAGGACTATGTCTGTGATGCTGATTTCTATGATCTAACTATGTAACACAGTGCCTAACTATTGCTAGTTTTCCACAAATATTTGTTGAATAAACATTGGGACAAATAAAACAAAGTGTGATCAACCCTACTGACTTTGAGTAGCTAGAGTTTCTCTCACTTTGTTGAAAAGTTTGGTGTCTGAACATTCTTCCCACTTCATTTCTACATTTTACATTCCAAATCACTCCTCCCCACCCAGTCCAATTTCCATCTTCTCCAACTTCCCCTTCTCTATCTTGCAGGGCTGAAGAATAGCAGATTCTCTCCCAACCACCTTTTTTAATCTCTATTTGATGATTTCTCACTTTGGAATTTCTCAGGTCTTGGATTACTAGGCATCATGACATTGAGTGGAAATCCAAAATCGCCATTGTAAATTGAATGATTTAAATTTTAAAAGAAAAGTGTAGGAAAAGTGTAGGTATTTGGAGACACTAAACCCCTCCCTGTGGGTAAGAGTACTGTTTCTTTAGGAAGTGGTTGGAGATTTGAAGTCATGTTAAAAACTAAAAAGAGGTAAGAGAAATTGTTGGGACCACTCAGGAGAAGATACTAACTTCTTAAATCATGTTTTCTATATCTTTAACTGTTTTGATTTCATGTTGTAATTCCCTTTTGAAATTATCACAAATCTTCAGTAAAGAATTTCAAATGTTTTTAAACAGCCTATTACAATAGTCCCAGTATGCTTGAAGAGGGAGGACAGTAAATAGGAAAGGGAAAATTTTCCCTCCCCCATCTTTGTATGACCCCAGTGGAGAGAAAACATTATTCTCAAAGTTGGTCTAAGAAACAAGTGTTAACTAGTGCACTGGAAATGGTAGTTCTCAATATAACTGGAAGAATATCTCTAGTGTGTACAACTCAAAAGAACTAATATGGCAGAAAGTACTAGTTATCCCTTTTTAAAAGTGTTGTGCTCCGGGACTTCCATGGTGGCGCAGTAGTTGAGAGTCTGCCTGCTGATGCAAGGGACACAGGTTCATGCCCCGGTCCGGGAAGATCCCACATGCCATGGAGCGGCTGGGCCTGTGAGCCATGGCCACTGAGCCTGCGCATCCGGAGCCTGTGCTCCACAACGGGAGAGGCCACAACAGTGAGAGGCCCACATACCACAAAAAAAAAAAAGAAAAGTGTTGTGTTCCTAGACCTATGAAAATGGTAACACTGTGTAGACCACATGATAAAAAGAAAATTCTAAGGCTGAAGGCAGATGAACAAGGAGAATTCATTTGTAGCTGAGTGTCCATCCTGAATGTTAGCAAAATGGAAGATTATATATGCAATGATAACAGTAATAATAAACTCATATTAACATGTAAGTTAAGGTAATCTAGAATAAACACAAGAAAATAAACAATTGTGTATAAAGAATGGCTCATAGTAAGTTCACGTAGCTATTAAATAACAAATATAACTCTACTCTTAAAGGTTGAAACTTTAGAGCTAAGGTGGCAAATGTAGTTCATTATTATAACAGAAATTCCAGAGCATGAATTTAAAATAAGTTCCATGAAAATTCAGACACTGTTACATCATATGTCAAGGGGTGATATAGTAGGTCCATGTATTTATTTGTATATGAATCTAAGAAGTTTGATAAGAAGAAAAAAATTATTAAACCTTTTTATTCTCTCAACCATTCCCCAGATTAGTCCATAACTCCAAATATCCCTCCCAATTCTATAGGTTGGATAGAACAGTCAATTATTGTGACAATAATGCTGCATAATGAATTATCTTAAAACATAGTGACATGAAACAACTGAGTATTTATTTTTCACTCATGAGTCTGTAGGTCAGCTGAGGTTTGGCTATTCGAAACTGGTCTTAGAAGGCTTGGCTCCAGGCTGTGGGTTGGATCCAGGTCTGCTTCATATGTCTGGTATTTTCTTTTGACCAGTGGTTACCTGAGTCATATTTTCAAGGTGAAGTTCGGAAGCTCAAGACGACAAGCCCAACCACACAAATCCTTTCAAGCCTCCATGCGAGTTGCATCTTTAACATAATTTAACCAAAGCAAGTCACATGACCAAGCCCAATGAAAATTTCAAGAAGTGAATATTTCTTGATCAATAATTTAATTTAATTTAATAATTTAATTTAATGCCACAGTGAGGAAAGAATTCACCAGTGGAAATATCTATGTTGCAATCTCAATAACTGAGGACAGTAGAAACTGCAGGTAAAGAAGAACCTTTGAAAATGTTAAAGAGCAATTTTCCTCAAAATAGGCATATCTATCTCTAGAAAAGTCCAAGGGTATTTAGAGTAAAGGTTATAGTAAACAGTAAATTAAAGTTTCATTAATACAATACATATGTAATGAGCAGCCTAGCTTGTGTCAAGCACTTCACAAAACACTTGAGGAAAGAAAGTTGAAAAGCACAGGAGCTTCTCTGTGAAGTTGAGAGTACAAGGGAGCAGTGAATTGTGACCTCAGATTTGGGCCTGAGATGTCAAATAAACATGTGGTAAAATATGGATGAGAGCAAGTAGAAACATCAACATCCATTCTACAACGGTTCTCATGGCAAAATCAGTAGTCAAGGATGCATGCCTTTGCAATATGATAGGTGTGAGTCTGTGGAGGGACATGGAAGATGGCATTTGTTACCACAAAGAATTCCCACACAGAGGTCTTTGAGAAGGCTGAAGTTCCAGGACACTGTTGCTGTATGAGACCATATTTCAATTCCAGCTTGAAAACAATGAAAATACCTATGATTATTTTAATTTATATCTAGAAAATATATTATTTCAACTCACTGACTTTAAGGGAAAATGCTGGGGCAGATTTCAGGGCAGCTTTTTTAGGATAAACCTAGAAGAGTATAATTTTGTTTTATCCATAGATAAATGGACAAGGGGAAACATTAACATTAAGCTATTTTCCTGGACATAGCTTTTCAAGGGCTATTTTCCTGGATCCTATGTAATAATAGCTTTGTCATTGTCATCTTCATCATCATCATTACAACTGACATTTTTCAGTGTACCAGATACTGTATTAAGTGACTGACATGTATTAACTCATTAAACTCCAAAATAACCATATGAAATATGTATTATTTATTTCCTTTTATGAAGGAGCTGTGTCTCAAAATAACTTGTCTAAGATCATACAGTGAGTAAATGAGAAAGTCAAACTTTAATCTCAGGCATAGTCTGATGTCAAAGCATCAACATTGGGCTTCCCTGGTGGTGCAGTGGTTGAGAATCTGCCTGCCAATGCAGGGGATATGGGTTCGAGCCCTGGTCTGGGAAGATCCCACATGCCATGGAGCAACTGGGCCCGTGAGCCACAACTACTGAACCTGCGCATCTGGAGCCTGTGCTCCGCAACAAGAGAGGCCGCGACAGTGAGAGGCCTGTGCACCGCGATGAAGAGTGGCCCCTGCTTGCCACAAATAGAGAAAGCCCTCGCACAGAAACGAAGACCCAACACAGCCCAAAATAAATAAATTTATTAAAAAAAAAAAGCATCAACATTAAAATGACTTATTACACATTTTGCAGACATATATGATACAAGCTCTGCTTGGATTTGAGTTATAACCAGGATATACCATGAGCAAGTAATCAAATCAAGCTTTGACTAAATCTGTGCCACACTTCAGTGAGAGGAGGTGAGAGTTAATGTACCTTCTTAATTTAACACCTGATACTACAGAGATTTTTCAGACTGTTAAATGGAAAATGAAGCTCATGGAATGACAGTTGTCTTACATTTATCAAATTATTTGTTGTGATGATTTACACAGGTATCATTTTAGTGCACAATAAAAGCCAAATTGATATTATATTGAACAGCTCACCCTAATGGCTGGCTCAACAATATGAATTTATCAGCCCATTCATTGGTAAGAGATGCTGGAATAAATTGAAAGGGAACAAAACTTTAATATAATACAAAGAATATTGAGAAATTATGCCCTAGTAATATGTAATAGGGATTCTACAAGACAGGATTTTGTTTTCTGAATATCTGAATAGTAAAGCAATAAAGAAAAATGTTTTCAGAAGATGATCTTTGATCCTCAAAAATAAAGGAAATGAAAAAAATCTGCATGTCTTCACATCCTGTAAGTATATAAATTCAGTAATTCATGTCCAATATAAGAAAGAGCTGGTTTCAGTAGTATAACATTAATAATTTTACTACAACAGCAAGTACTTAACATATTTACTCCAAAAATTGAATGAGTAGATTAAAAGTCAAAATAAGTGCACATATTAAAAAAATTTTTCAAAAGTTATAAAAAGATTTCAGGAATAAAATATTTTGATAATTCTGTTGTTGACCATTTGCCTTTTTCTTTAATCTTTATTAGCCAATCTCTTGTTACCATTGGTATAACTGTTACTTGAACTTCCAAGCCAGTCTTTCCTCATTTGCATTCAAATCAACATATCTTCTAGTAGCCGTCATGTGCTCTTCCTGGTGTTTCTCTCAGATAAGATTATTCCTTTTAGAACTATTCGTCTACAACTTTAATATTCCTATGTCTCTTTACTCCCTGTTTCATCCATAGATTTTCTCAGTGTCATTTTTTCTTGGCAATCTGGTTCAATTCCACTATCATTTATATCAGGTATCAAATAATTTTTTCTATATCATTTTTCCAGTTGTCTATGAGTCTTCTTAACCACTTTCAGGTGAATGTTTTTTCTCATCACTACAAATCTTCCCACAAGAAAGTTATTATAAACAACAAATAATAACAACAGTAAAATGGCTCTGACAATTCCTACACCCTCAGCATTTTGGGTTTATCATTTATAACCTTCTGTAGTAATCAAAAGTCATTCACTGGCAAGTGAAGGATGCTCAACTCAAATTATCTTAATAAGAAATGTACTTTAGTATTTAGAGACATCCAAGGGTAGAACTAGCCTCAGGCAAGTTTGGAGCTAGAGATTAAAGGATGTCGGAAGGCATCTCTCTCTCTTTTTCCCCTCTATTTCCCTCTGTATGTTGGATTTATTTGCTCTTACTACAGACAGACTTCATTTATGAAGCTAATGAGGGTGGTCAGTGGCAAATTCTCATTTTAATTATTCAGCTCCCAACTTCAACAAAAAAAATACAAAAGAGGGTATTTTTGTTGTTGTAATTATTATTGGTCCAACAACTATATATCAATGTCAATACCAAGGAAAGTCTCTGATTAGTCAGCTTAGGTCTGTGCCACATATTGGACTATTCGTTACTGCCAAAGTCACAAGATATTATGATTGTCCAATCCTAAGATCCATGACTGGTAACGAGGAAGCACATACTACCTTAATTGGCAATCCTGTTACACTTATGGAATGGAGTTATCAGATATCAAAGAGAGGAGATAGAAATGCTGAGGCTACAGAACCAAGATTTGCAAACTACATTCCACCTTATAGTTGTCAAGTATCTATGTATATTCCGTCTCATGAATATAATTACAGAATATTTTTGTCTGTTAAAATAAGCTATTACCATTCTTTAAAAGGCAACTAGAATCAGAAGGTCAAGCAAGATGATGACATAGGAGGCTTCTCAGCTCCCTTCCCCAATTGGATGCACCAAATGTACAAATACACATGAGCAATTCCCTCTGAAAGAGATCCAGAAGCTAGCTGATCAACTCCTACACATCAAGCAATAAGGAAAATGACCACATCGAAATGAGTAAGAAACACATCCTTGCCATAAACTCCACCTCAGCACACCTCCACAGGAGGAAATCCCCAACTCCCAGCTTCTCCTTGGGGAGAAAAGGTTTTGGATCCCACATCTATCATCCCAACTTTTAAGACTCCCACCTAAGGGGCAAGACCCCAAAACACCTACCTCTGAAAACCAATAGGGCTTGTGTCCATGAGACTCACAAGACTATAGCAAAGAAGTAGTTTCTGGTGGGCATGTTGAGACTCACCATAGCTGTGCACCAGTGCCTAGCATAGAGGGGGCAGGCAGAGGCACCCACCTCCCAATCTTCCACTGAAAGAGGTGTTGCCTGAAAAAGAATGCACAGTGTGAGAGATGTGAGTTCAGTTTTATTTGGTGGTTTACTGAGGATTATAGCCCAAGAGAGAGCCTCTCAGATAACTCTGAGGAACTGTTCTGAAAAAATAGAAGAGTAGGTCAGTAGATATATGATTTTGGTGAAGGTATATGCAATCAAGCACACATCTCAGTAGAAGATTGCTGCTAGTTATAAGGAGATGTCTGCATTAATTATTTTAGTGTTTTTCTACATATGAGACATACAAGAAATTGGCTTCATACAATTTTCTCATGAAAATGTGTATCTGAAGGCCTGTTCTGCAAGTTTTCCCAGAGCACAAAGTGCCTTGTGCCTGATCTCCACCCTGAATTCCTTTTAGGATGTGTTAATGGTCACTGCAGTGACTTAATTCCTATAGGATCAGGTGGTGAGGTACATCTTTTGTTGTCAGAGGTTTATCTGAATACTTTAAAAGCTGATGCTTGAGGGTCAGGTTTCTGCTTTAGCATGTAACAAGAGGCTGGCCAAGATTCTTTACTGAGCATCCTCCTTCCAGCCTGTTCCAAGTCACCAGTATCGTCCTGGAGGAACTTGTATATGAGTCTGTGTCCTAGTTTTTATGGCTACAGCCTGAGAGATGGGTCCCAGATTGCATGACTGATAGCCAACAGGGCTTCCATTCTTGGGTACTACAGGAATGTAGCAAAAAAGAAAAGAAAAGAAAAAGAAGCAGCAGCAGTTATTAACTGGCTATCCCACCAGGGCTCAACACAGCGAAAGCAAAGATACCCATCCCCCAATTTTTCCCTGAAAGAAGTTTATCTGTATACTTTAAAAGCTGCTGCCTGAGGGCCAAGCTTCTAATCAGCCTTCATCAAGGTGTTGACTGTGATCCTCCCCTTTGGGACAATGATGGGTTTTCCTATATCCTCAGCTACAGGGAGTAACTAAAATAAAAGGAGGCAGCTTGGATGATCACAAAGTTTGGAGAGACAACAAAAAAAGCACAGGGTGATTGATGAGGTTCATCTCTTACATCAGACTACAGTACTCTGTCAAGACTAGAAGTGGTGGCTATTTTATCTAATGCACAGAAACCAACACAGAGAGCCAAGGAAAATGAAGAAACAGAGAAATATATTCCAAACAAAAGAACAAGATTAATCTCCAGAAACAGATCTTAATGAAACAGAGATAAGTGTTTTACCTGATAGAGAATTCAAAATAATAGTCATAAAGATACTCACTGTGTTAGGAGGGCAATGCATGAACAAAGTGAAAATTTCAACAATGAGAAAATATAAAATGTATGATATGGAAATCATAGAGCTTAAAAATACAATAACTGAACCAAAAAATTCAATAGAGGTTTCAACAACAGACTAGATAAAGTGAAATAAAGGATCAGAGAAGTCAAATACAGAGCAATGGAATCCATCCAGTCACAGGAGCAAAAAGATAAAAGAATAAGAAAGAATGAAGATAGCTAAGGGACTAATGGGACAACATCAAGTGGGTCTATATTCACATTATAAAAGACTCCAAAGCAGAACAGAGAGAGAGAGAAAGGGGCAGAAAGCTTATTCAGAGGAATAATGACTGAAAACTTCCCTAACCTGAGCAACAAAACAGACAACCATATCCAGGAAACTCAAAATGCCCCAAATAAGAGGAAGCCAAACAGAAACATTATAATTAAATTATCAAAAGTTAAAGGAATATTATAATTAAATTGGTCAAAAGATAGAGGCAAGGAGAGAATCTTAAAAGCAGCAAGAAAGGGCTTCCCTGGTGGCACAGTGGTTGAGTCCGCCTGCCGATGCAGGTGAAACAGGTTTGTGCCCTGGTCCAGGAGGATCCCACATACCACAGAGCGGCTGGGCCTGTGAGCCATGGCCGCTGAGCCTGCACGTCCACAGCCTCTGCTCCACAGCGAGAGAGTCCACAATGGTGAGAGGCCCATGTATCGCAAAAAAAAAAAAAAGAAAAAAAAAGAAAAAACAACTCATTATATTCAAGGGAATCCTCATTGACCATCAACAGATTTTTCAGCAGAAACTCTGCAGGCCAGAAGGAAGTGGCATAATATATTCAAGGTGATGAAAGAAAAAAAACTACCAACAAAGAATAATGACAATCAAGTTACTCTTCTGATCTGAAGGGGAAATAAAGTTTCTCAGAAAAACAAAAGTTAAGGAGATCCTTACCACTAGACTGAACTTACAAGAAAGGTTAAAGGGAGTTCATATGAAACAAAGGATCCTAATTAGTAACAGGAAAATATGATAGTATACAACTCACTGGTAAAGATAAACATATAGTTAAATTCAAAATACTCTAATGTTGTGATGGTGGTGGGTAAATCACTTATAACGCTAATATAAAGGTTAAATGACAAAAGTATGAAAAATAACAATAACTACAATACTGGATACTCAATGTAAAGAGATGTAAATGGTGACATCAAAAACATAAAATATGGGAAGGGATGTTTAAAAATGTAGAACTTTTGTATGCATTCAAAGTTAAGTTATTATCAGCTTAAAATAATGCTTATATTACTCATGATTACACAAAGCAAAAGCCTACATATAGTAGGTACACAAAAGAGAAGGAGAAAGGGATAAAGCATACTACTACAGGAAATCCTCAAATCTCAAAGAAAAAGGGAAGGAGAAAAAGAAACAACAAGGGAATTACAAAACAACAGGAAAAAAATTTTAGGGTAATATAAGTCTATACCTATCAATAGTTACTTTATTATTTAATTTATTTTTAGCTATTACAGTCATTGTTATGGTTTATTAGAGTAAAAGGAAACAGATTAAAATCAACAAAGAGAAAAGGTGCATAGGGCAAAAACCAGAAGGAACTAAGCATAAATTTCCAAGTGTTGTCTCCCAATGGAGTCACATGTGTAATTTTCCCAACAATAATGCAAAATGACTATAGATATAAAGTGTTGTCAACCAGGTAAGTATTAATAATTACTTTACATGTAACTGAAGTATATTCTCCAACTAAAAGAGAGTGGCTGAAGCATTAAAAAATAATAATAATAAGACCTAGAGGGCAGACAGCAGAAGCAAGAAGAAAAACAATTCTGCAGCCTGTGGAACAAAAACCATATTTACAGAAAGATAGACAAGATGAAAAAGCAGAGGGCTATGTACCAGATGAAGGAACAAGATAAAACCCCAGAGAAACAACTAAATGAAGTGGAGACAGGCAACTTACCAGAAAAAGAATTCAGAATAATGATAGTGAAGATGATCCAGGACCCTGGAAAAAGAATGGAAGCAAAGATTGAGAAAATGCAAGAAATGTTTAACAAAGATCTAGAAAAATTAAAGAACAAACAAACAGAGATGAACAATACAATAACTGAAATGAAAAATACACTACAAGGAATCAATAGCAGAATAACTGATGCAGAAGAACGGATAAGTGACCTGGAAAAAAAAATGGTGGAATTCACTGCTGTGGACAGAATATAGAAAAAACAGTGAAAAGAAATGAAGACAGCCTAAGAGACCTCTGGGGCAACATTAAATGCAACAACATTTGCATTATAGGGGCCCCAGAAGGAGAAGAGAGAGAGAAAGGACCTGAGAAAATATTTGAAGAAATTATAGTCAAAAAATTCCCTAACATGGGAAAGGAAATAGCCACTCAAGTCCAGGAAGCACAGTGAGTCCCATACAGAATAAACCCAAGGACAAACACTCTGAGACACATAGTAATCAAATTGGCAAAAATTAAAGACAAAGAAAAATTATTGAAAGCAACGAGGGAAAATGGCAAATAACATACAAGGGAACTCCCATAAGGTTAACAGCTGATTTCTCAGCAGAAACTCTATAAGCCAGAAGGGAGTGGCATGTTATACTTAAAGTGATGAAAAGGAAGAACCTGCAACCAATATTACTCTATCCAGCAAGAATCTCATTCAGATTGGAAGGAGAAGTCCAAAGCTTTACAGTAAAGCAAAAGCTAAGAGAATTCAGCACCACCAAACCAGCTCTACAACAAATGCCGAAGGAACTTCTCTAAGTGGGAAACACAACAGAAGAAAAGGACCTACAAAAACAAACCCAAAATAATTAAGAAAATGGTCATAGAAACATACATATCAATAATTACTTTAAACATGAATGGGTTAAATGCTCCAACCAAAAGACACAGACGGGCTGAATGGATACAAAAACAAGAACCATATATACGCTGTCAACAAGCGACCCACTTCAGACCTAGGGACACATACAGACTGAAAGTGAGGAGATGGAAAAAGATAGTCCATGCAAATGGAAATCAAAAGAAAGCTGGAGTAGCAATACTAATAGCAGATAAAATAAAGAATGTTACAAGAGACAAGGAAGGACACTACATAATGATCAAGGGATCAATCCAAGAAGAAGATATAACAATTATAAATATATATGCACCCAACATAGGAGCACCTCAATACATAAGGCAACTGCTAACAGCTCTAAAAAAGGAAATCGACAGCAACACAGCAATAGTGGGGAGACTTTAACACCTCACTTACACCAATGGACAGATCATCCAAAATGAAAATAAATAAGTAAAGAGAAGCTTTAAATGACACAATAGACCAGATAGATTTAATTGATATTTATAGGATATTCCATCCAAAAACAGCAGATTACACTTTCTTCTCAAGTTTGCACGGAACATTCTCCAGGATAGATCACATCTTGGGTCACAAATCAAGCCTCAGTAAATTTAAGAAAATTGAAATCATATCAAGCATCTTTTCTGATCACAATGCTATGAGATTAGAAATAAATTACATGTAAAAAAATGTAAAAAATCACAAACACATGGAAGCTAAACAGTACGTTAGTAAATAACCAAGAGAGCACTGAAGGAATCAAAAGGAAATCAAAAAAGACCTAGAGACAAAAGACAATGAAAACACAACAATCCAAAACCTATGGGATGCAGCAAAAGCAGTTCTAAGAGAGAAGTTTATAGCTATACAAGTCTACCTCAAGAAACAAGAAAAATCAGAAATAAACAATCTAACCTTACACTTAAAGGAAGTAGAGAAGGAAGAACAAACAAAACCCAAAGTTAGCAGGAGGAAAGAAATCATAAAATCAGAGCAGAAATAAATGAAATAGAAACAAAGAAAACAATAGCAAAGATCAAAAAAACTAAAAGCTGGTTCTTTGAAAACATAAAAAAAATTGATAAACTATTAGCCAGATTCATCAAGAAAAAGAGGAAGAGGACTCAAATCAATAAAATTAGAGGGGCTTCCGGGAAGATGGCGGAAGAGTAAGACGCGGAGATCACCTTCCTCCCCACAGATACACCAGAAATACATCTACGCGTGGAACAACTCCTATGGAGCACCTACTGAACGCTGGCAGAAGACCTCAGACCTCCCAAAAGGCAAGAAACGCCCCACGTACCTGGGTAGAGCAAAAGAAAAAAAGAATAAACAGAGACAAAAGGATAGGGATGGGACTTGCACCAGTGGGAGGGAGCTGTGAAGGAGGATAGGTTTCCACACACTAGGAAGCCCCTTCACTGGCGGTGAAGGGGGTTGGGCGGGGGGGGGGCACTTCGGAGTCATGGAGGAGAGCACAGCCACAGGGGTGCAGAGGGCAAAATGGAGAGATTCCCGCACAGAGGATCGGGGCCAACTGGCACTCACCAGCCCGAGAGACTTGTCTGCTCCCCCAGTGGAGTGGGCGGGGCTGGGAGCTGAGGCTCCGGCTTCAGTCAGAGGCAAGGAGAGGACTGGGGATGGCGGCGCGAACACAGCCTGCAGGGGGGTTAGTGCACCACGGCTAGCCGAGAGGAAGCCTGGGAAAAGTCTGGACCTGCCAAAGAGGCAAGAGACATTTTCTTCCCTCTTTGTTTCCTGGTGCGCCAGGAGAGGAGATTAAGAACGCTGCTTAAAGGAGCTCCAGAGACGGGCGTGAGCCACGGCTAAAAGTGCGGACCCCAGAGACAGGCATGAGACGCTAAGGCTGCTGCTGCCACCACCAAGAACCCTGTGTGCGAGCACAGATCACTATCCACACCCCTCTTCCAAAGAGCCTGTGCAGCCCGCCACTGCCAGGGTCCCGGGATCCAGGGACAACTGCCCCGGGAGAATGCACGATGCACCTCAGGCTGGTGCAACCTCATGCCGGCCTCTGCCACCACAGGCTCGCCCCACACTCCGTGCCCCTCCCTCCCCCCAGGCCAGAGTGAGCCAGAGACCCCGAATCATCTGCTTCTTTAACCCCATCCAGTCTGAGCGAAAAACAGATGCCATCTGGTGACCTACATGCAGAGGCGGGGCCAAATCCAAAACTGAGCCCCTGGGAGCTGTGAGAACAAAGAAGAGAAAGGGAAATCTCTCCCAGCAGGCTCAGAAGCAGCGGATTAACGCTCCACAATCAATTTGATGTACGCTGCATCTGTGGAATATATGAATAGACAACAAATCATCCCAAATTAAGACGGTAGACTTTGAGAGCAAGATTTATGATTTTTTCCCCATTTCCACTTTTTGTGAGTGTGTATGTGTATGCTTCTGTGTGAGATTATGTCTGTATAGCTTTGCTTCCACCATTTGTCCGAGGGTTCTATCCACCTGTTTTTTTGTTGTTGTTGCTGTTTTTGGTTTTTTAAATTTTTTTGCTTAAAAATTACTTTTTATTTTAATAACTTTATTTTATTTTACTTTATCTTCATTCTTTCTTTCCCTCCTTCCCTCCTTTAGAAAACAAATCATCACAAATTGAGGAGGTGGACTTTGAGAGCAAGATTTATGATTTTTTCCCCTTTTCCACTTTTTGTGAGTGTGTATTTGTAGGCTTCTATGTGAGATTTTGTCTGTATAGCTTTGCTTCCACCATTTGTCCTAGGGCTCTATCTGTCCGTTTTTTTTTTTTTTTTTTTTTTCTTCTTATTAATTATTTTTTTTTTTTTTATTAACTTTATTATATTTTATCTTACTTTATTTTATTTTACTTTATCTTCTTTCTTTCATTTTTTCCTTTCTTCCCTCCTTCATTCATTCCTTGCTCCATCCCTCCCTCCCTACCTCCTTCCCTCCATCCTTTCTTTCTTTCTTTCTTTCTACTTCTACTAATTCTTTCTTTCTACATTTTCTCCCTTTTATTCTGAGCTGTGTGGATGAAAGGCTCTTGGTGCTGCAGCCAGGAATCAGTGCTGTGCCTCTGAGGTGGGAGAGCCAACATCAGGACAATGGTCCACAAGGGACCTCCCAGCTCCACATAATATCAAACAGTGAAAATCCCCCCGAGATCTCCATCTCAACACGAGCACCCAGCTTCACTAAATGAACAGCAAGCTACAGTGCTGAACATCCTATGCCAAACAACTAGCAAGACAGGAACACAACCCCACCCATTAGCAGAGAGGTTGCCTAAAACCATAATAAGTCCACAGACACCCCAAAACACAGCGCCATATGTGGACCTGCCCACCAGAAAGACAAGATCCAGGCTCATCCACCAAAACACAGGCACTAGTCCCCTCCATCAGGAAGACTACACAACCCACTGAACCAACCTTAGCCACTGGGGACAGACACCAAAAACAATGGGAACTACGAACCTGCAGCCTGCAAAAAGGAAATCCCAAACAAATAAGATAAGCAAAATGAGAAGACAGAAAAACCCACAGCAGATGAAGGAGCAAGATAAAAACACACCAGCCCTAACAAATGAAGAGGAAATAGGCAGTCTACCTGAAAAAGAATTCAGAATAATGATAGAAAAGATGATCCAAAATCTTGGAAATAGAATAGATAAAATGCAAGAAACATTTAACAAGGACTTAGAAAAACTAAAGATGAAAGAAGCAATGATGAACAACACAATAAATGAAATTAAAAATACTCTAGATGGGATCAAAAGCAGAATAACTGAGGCAGAAGAACAGATAAGTGACCTGGAAGATAAAATAGTGGAAATAACTACTACAGAGCAGAATAAAGAAAAAAGACTGAAAAGAACTGAGAACAGTCTCAGAGACCTCTGGGACAACATTAAACACACCAACATTCGAATTATAGGGGTTCTAGAAGAAGAAGAGAAAAAGAAAGGGACTGAGAAAATATTTGAAGAGATTATAGTTGAAAACTTCCCTAATGTGGGAAAGGAAATAGTTAATCAAGTCCAGGAAGCACAGAGAGTCCCATACAGGATAAATCCAAAGAGAAATATGCCAAGACACATATTAATCAAACTGTCAAAAATTAAATACAAAGAAAACATACTAAAAGCAGCAAGGGAAATACAAAAAATAACACACAAGGGAACCCCCATAAGGTTAACAGCTGATCTTTCAGCAGAAACTCTGTAAGCCAGAAGGGACTGGCAGGACATATTTAAAGTGATGAAGGAGAAAAGCCTGTAACCAAGATTACTATAACCAGCAAGGATCTGATTCAGATTTGATGGACAAATTAAAACTTTTATAGAAAAGCAAAAGCTGAGAGAGTTCAGCACCACCACATCAGCTCTAAAACAACTGATAAAGGAACTTCTCTAGGCAAGAAACACAAGAGAAGGAAAAGACCTACAATTAAGAACCCAAAGCAATTTAGAAAATGGGAATAGGAACATACATATTGATAATTACCTTAACTGTAAATGGACTAAATTCTCTCACCAAAAGACACAGATTGGCTAAATGGATACAAAAACAAGACCCATATATTTGTTGTCTACAAGAGGCCCACTTCAGACCTAGAGACACATACAGACTGAAAAGTAAGGAGATGGAAAAAGATATTCCATGCAAATGTAAACCAAAAGAAAGCTGGATAGCAATTCTCATATCAGAAAAAAATAAACTTTAAAATAAAGACTATTACAAGAGAAAAAGAAGGAGACTACATAATGATCAAGGGATCAACCCAATAAGAAGATATAACAATTGTAAATATTTATGCACCCAACATAGGAGCACCTCAATACATAAGGCAAATACTATCAGTCATAAAAGGGGAAATCGACAGTAACACATTCATAGTAGGGGACTTTACACCCCACTTTCACCAATGGACTGATCATCCAAAATGAAAATAAATAAGGAAATGCAAGCTTTAAATGATACATTAAACAAGATGGACTTAATTGATATTTATAGGACATTCCATCCAAAACAACAGAATACACATTTTCTCTAGTGCTCATGGAGAATTCTCCAGGATAGATCATATCTTGGGTCACAAATCAAGCCTTGGTAAATTTAAGAAAATTGAAATTGTATCAAATATCTTTTCTAACCACAACACTATGAGATTAGATATCAATTACAGGAAAAGAACTGTAAAAATTACAAACACAAGGAGGCTAAACAAAACACTACTTAATAACGAAGTGATCACTGAAGAAATCAAAGAGGAAGTTAAAAAAATACCTAGAAACAAATGACAATGGAGATAAAATGACCCAAAATCTATGGGGTGCAGCAAAAGCAATTATAAGAGGGAAGTTTATAGCAATACAATCCTACCTTAAGAAACAGGAAACATCTCAAATAAACAACCAAATCTTGCACCTAAAACAATTAGAGAAAGAAGAATAAAAAAAAAAAAAAACCAAAGTTAGCAGAAGGAAAGAAATCATAAAGATCAGATCAGAAATAAATGAAAAAGAAATGAAGGAAACAATAGCAAAGATCAATAAAACTAAAAGCTGGTTCTTTGAGAAGATAAACAAAATTGATAAACCATTAGCCAGACTCATCAAGAAATAAAGACAGAAGACTCAAATCAATAGGATTAGAAATGAAAAAGGAGAAGTAACAACTGACACTGCAGAAATACAAAAGATCAGGAGAGATTACTATAAGCAACATTATGCCAATAAAATGGACAACCTGGAAGAAATGGACAAATTCTTAGAAATGCACAACCTGCCAAGACTGAATCAGGAAGAAATAGAAAATATGAACAGACCAATCACAAGCACTGAAATTGAAACTGATTAAAAATATTCCAACAAACAAAAGCCCAGGACCAGATGGCTTCACAGGCGAATTCTATCAAACATTTAGAGAAGAACTAATACATAACCTTCTCAAACTCTCCCAAAATATAGCAGAGGAAAGAACACTCCCAAACTCATTCTATGAGGCCACCATCACCCTGATACCAAAACCAAACAAGGATGTCACAAGGAAATAAAACTACAAGCCAATATCACTGATGAACATAGATGCAAAAATCCTCAACAAAATACTAGCAAACAGATACCAACAGCACATTAAAAGGATCATACACCATGAACAAGTGGTGTTTAATCCAGGAATGCAAGGATTCTTCAATATACGCAAATCAAACATGACACACCATATTAACAAATTGAAGGAGAAAAACCATATGGTCATCTCAATAGATGTAGAGAAAAATTTTGACAAAATTTAACACCCATTTATGATAAAAACCCTGCAGAAAGTAGGCATAGAGGGAACTTTCCTCAACATAATAAAGGCCATATATGACAAATCCACAGCCAACATCGTCCTCAATGGTGAAAAACTGAAACCATTTCCACTAAGATCAGGAACAAGACAAGTTTGCCCACTCTTACCACTCTTATTCAACATAGTTTTGGAAGATTTAGCCACAGCAATCAGAGAGGAAAAGGAAATAAAAGGAATCCAAATTGGAAAAGAAGAAGTAAAGCTGTCACTGTTTGCAGCTGACATGATACTATACATAGAGAATCCTAAAGATGCTACCAGAGAACTGCTAGAGCTAATCAATGAATTTGGTAAACTAGCAGGATACAAAATTAATGCACAAAAATCTCTGGCATTCCTATACACTAATGATTAAAAATCTGAGAGTGAAATCAAGAAAACTCTCCAATTTACCATTGCGACAAAAAGGATAAAGTATCTAGGAACAAACCTACCTAAGGAGGCAAAAGACCTGTATGCAGAAAATTATAACACACTGATGAAAGAAATTAAAGATGATACAAATAGGTGGAGAGATATACCATGTTCTTGGATTGGAAGAATCAACATTGTGAAAATGACTATACTACCCAAAGCAATCGACAGATTCAATGCACTCCCTATCAAACTACCACTGACATTTTTCACAGAACTAAAACAAAAAATTTCACAATTTGTATGGAAACACAAAATATCTGAATAGCCAAAACAATCATGAGAATGAAAAACGGAGGTGGAGGAATCAGGCTACCTGACTTCAGACTATACTACAAAGCTACAGTAATCAAGACAGTATGGTACTGGCACAAAAACAGAAAGATAGTCAATGGAACAGGATGGAAAGCCCAGAGATAAACCCACGCACCTATGGTCACCTTATCTTTGATAATGGAGGCAGGAATGTACATTGGAGAAAGGACAGCCTCTTCAAGAAGCAGTGCTGTGAAAACTGGACAGGTACATGTAAAAGTATGAAATTAGATCACTCCCTAACATCATACACAAAAATAAGCTCAAACAGGATTAAATACCTAAATATAAGGCAAGAAACTCTCAAACTCTTAGAGGGAAACATCGGCAGGACACTCTATGACATAAATCACAGCAAGATCCTTTTTGACCCACCTCCTAGAGAAATGGAAATAAAAATAAACAAATGAGACCTAATGAAACTTCAAAGCTTTTGCACAGCAAAGGAAACCATAAACAAGACCAAAAGACAACCCTCAGAAGGGGAGAAAGATTTGCAAATGAAGCAACTGACAAAGGATTAATATCCAAAATTTATAAGCAGCTCATGCAGTTTAATTACAAAAAAACAAATAACCCAATCCAAAAATGGGCAGAAGACCTAAATAGACA
The DNA here is from genome assembly GCF_003676395.1 of Aethalodelphis obliquidens. Lineage (NCBI taxonomy): Eukaryota > Metazoa > Chordata > Mammalia > Artiodactyla > Delphinidae > Aethalodelphis > Aethalodelphis obliquidens. The sequence goes on along the minus strand of NW_020838004.1, from coordinate 6,077,905 downwards.
TTTCTCCATAGAAGATATACAGACTGCCAACAAACACATGAAAGAATGCTCAACATCACTAATCATTAGAGAAATGCAAATCAAAACTACAATGAGATGACATCTCATACCAGTCAAAATGGCCATCATCAAAAAAGCTAGAAAAAAAAAATGCTGGAGAGGGTGTGGAGAAAAGGGAGCCCTCTTGCACTGTTGGTGGGAATGTAAATTGATACAACCACTGTGGAGAACAGTATGGAGGTTCCTTAAAAACTACAAATAGAATTACCAGATGACCCAGCAATCCCACTACTGGACATATACCCTGAGAAAATCATAATTCAAAAAGAGTCATGTACCAAAATGTTCATTGCAGCTCTATTTACAATAGCCCAGAGATGGAAACAACTTAAGTGTCCATCTTCAGATGAATGGATAAAGAAGATGTGGCACATATATACAATGGAATATTACTCAGCCATAAAAAAAGAAATTGAGCTATTTGTAATGAGGTGGATAGACGTAGAGTCTGTCATACAGAGTGAAGTAAGTCAGAAGGAGAGAAACAAATACTGTATGCTAACACATATATATGGAATTTAAGGGGAAAAAAATGTCCTGAAGAACCTAGGGGTAAGACAGGAATAAAGAAACAGAACTACTAGAGAATGGACTTGAGGTTATGGGGAGGGTGAAGGGTAAGCTGTGACAAAGCGAGAGAGTGGCATGGACATATATACACTACCAAATGTAAAATAGATAGCTAGTGGGAAGCAGCCGCATAGCACAGGGAGATCAGCTTGGTGCTTTGTGATCACCTGGAGGGGTGAGATAGGAGAGTGGGAGGGAGGGAGATGTAAGAGGAAAGAGATATGGAAACATATGTATATATATAACTGATTCATTTTGTTGTAAAACAGAAACTAACACACCATTGTAAAGCAATTATACTCCAATAAGGATGTTAAAAAAAATAAAATGAGAAGTGTAAAAGGAGAAGTTACAACACACACCACAGAAATATGAAGTATCCTAAGAGACTACTACAAGCAACTCTATGCCAATAAATTGGACAACCTGAAAAAAATGGACAAGTTCTTAGAAAGGTATAATCTTCCAAGACTGAAACAGGAAGAAATAGAAAATATGAACACACAAATCACAAGTAATGAAATTGAAACTGTGATTAAAAATCTTTCAACAAACAGAAGTCCAGGACCAGATGGCTTCACAGGTGAATTCTATCAAACATTTAGAGAAGAGATAACACCCATCCTTCTCAAACTCTTCCAAAAATTTGCAGAGGAAGGAACACTCCCAAACTCATTCTATGAGGCCACCATCATGCTGATACCAAAACCAGACAAAGATACTACAAAAAAAGAAAATTACGGACCAATATCACTGATGAATATAGATGCAAAAATCTTCAACAAAATAGTAGCAAGCAGAATCCAGCTACACATTAAACTGATCATACACCATGATCAAGTGGGATTTATACAGGGGAGGCAAGGATTCTTCAATATATGCAAATCAATCAATGTGATACACCATATTAACAAATTGAAGAATAAAAACCATATGATCATCTCAATAGATGCAGAAAAACTTTTTAACAAAATTCAACACCGATTTATGGTAAAAACTCTCCAGAATGTGGGCATAGTGGGAACCTACCTCAACATAATAATGGCTATATAGGACAAACCCATAGCAAACATCATTCTCAATGGAGAAAAATTGAAAGCATTTCCTGTAAGATCAGGAACAAGACAAGGATGTTAACTCTCACCACTATTATGCAACATAGTTTTGGAAGTCCTACCCATGGCAATCAGAGAAGAAAAACAAATAACAGGAGTACAAATAGGAAAAGAAGAAGTAAAACTGTCACTGTTTGCAGATGACATGATGCTATATATAGAGAATCCTAAAAATGCCACCAGAAAACTACTAGAGCTAATCAATGAATTCGGTAAATTTGCAGGATACAAAATTAATGCAATGAAATCTCTTGTATTTCTATACACTAATGATGAAAAATCTGAAAGAGAAATTAAGGAGACAGATCCATTTACCACTGCAACAAAAAGAATAAAATACCAGGAATAAACCTACCTAGGGAGACAAAAGACCTGTATGTGGAAAACTATAAGACAGTGATGAAAATAATTAATTATGATACCAACAGATGGAGAGACATACCATGTTCTTGGATTGGAAGAATCAATATTGTGAACATTACTATACTACACAAAGTAATCTACGATTGAATGCAATCCCTATCAAATTACCAATGGCATTTCTTACGGAACTAGAACAAACAATTTTAAAATTTGTATAGAGACACAAACGATCCCGAATAGCCAAAGCAGTCTTGAGGAGAAAAAATGGAGTGTGAGGAACCAGACTCCCTAACTTCAGATTATACTACAAAGCTACAGTAATCAAGACAATATGGTACTGGCACAAAAACAGAAACATAGATCAATGGAACAGGATAGAAATTCCAGAGATAAACCCATGCACCTATGGTCAACTAATCTATGACAAAGGATACAGGGATATACAATGGAGAAAAGACAGTCTCTTCAATAAGTGGTGCTGGGAAAACTGGACAGCTACATGTTAAAGAATGAAATTAGAACACTCCCTAACACCATACACCAAAATAAACTCAGAATGGATTCGAGACCTAAATTTAAGACCGGACACTATAAACTCTTAGAGGAAAACATAGGGAGAACACTCTTTGACATAAATCACAGAAAGTTCTTTTTTGATCCACCTCCTAGAGTAATAGAAATAAAAACAAAAATAAACAAATGGGACCTATTGAAACTTAAAATCTTTTGCACAGCAAAGGAAACCATAAATAAGACGAAAGACAACCCTCAGAATGGGGGAAAATATTTGCAAATGAGGCAAAGGGCAAAGGATTAATCTCCAAAATATATAAACAGCTCATGCAGCTCAATATTAAAGAAACAAACAACCCAATCCAAAAGTGCACAGAAGACCTAAATAGACACTTCTCCAAAGAAGACATATAGATGGCCAGAAGGACATGAAAAGCTGCTCAACACCACTAATTATTAGAGAAATGCAAGTCAAAACTATAACGAAGTATCACCTCACATCAGTTAGAATGGGCATCATTAGAATATCTACAGACAACAAATGCTGGAGAGGGTGTGGAGAAAAGGGAACCCTCTTGCACTTTTGGTGGGAATGTAAATTGATACATCCACTATGGAGAACAGTATAGAGGTTCCTTAAAAAACTAAAAATAGAATTACCATATGACCCAGCAATCTCACTACTGGGCATATACCCAGAGAAAACCATAATTCAAAAAGACACATGCACCCCAATGTTCATTGCAGTACTATTTACAATAGCCAGGTCATGGAAGCAACCTAAATCCCCATCGACAGATGAATGGATAAAGAAGATGTGGTACATATATACAATGGAATATTACTTAGCCATAAAAAGGAATGAAATTGGGTCACTTTTTGAGACGTGGATGGATCTAGCAACTGTCATACAGAGTGAAATAATTCAGAAAGAGACCAACAAATATAGTATATTAACTCATGTATGTGGATCTTAGAAAAATGGTACAGATGAACCAGTTTTCAGGGCAGAAGTTGAGACACAGATGTAGAGAACAAACATATGGACACCAAGCAGGGGGGAAATCCGTGGTGGGGGTGTGGATGGTGGTGTGATTAATTGGGCAATTGGGATTGACATGTATACACTGATGTGTATAAAATTGATGACTAATTAGCACCTGCTGTATAAAAAAATAAATAAAATAAAATTCCAAAGGAAAAAAAAAACTAAAAAAAAAAGACCAAACTATATCTTGCCAAAAGAGATTTAATTGAGCTTTAAGAACACACATAGATTTAAAGTAAAGAGATAAAAAATAGATATTCTATGCAAATCAAAACCAAAATAGGGCAGAATTATTTATTTTTATTTCAGACAAAATAGACTTTATGCCAAAGATTATAACAATACACAAAGAAGGTCATTATATAATGATAAAGAACTCAATTAATCAAGAGAATATAATATTTGTAAGTATCTATGCATCCAACATAGGAGCACCTAAATATATAAAGCAAATATTAATAGATCTGAAGGGAGAAACAGACAGCAATATAATAATAAAGGGAGAGACTTCGATACCCCACTTTCAACAATGGATAGACCATCCAGACAGAGAATCAATAAGGAAACATTGAACTTAAATGATATATTAGAGAAGACGACTTAACAGATATATGTAGAACATTTGATCCAACAACAGCAGAATCCAAATGAAAACCACAGTGAGATATCACCTCACAGCTGTTAGTTGTCTATTATCAAAAAGATAAGATATAAGTGCCGGCAAAGGGCTTCCCTGGTGGCGCAGTGTTTGAGAGTCCACCTGCCGATGCAGGGGACATGGGTTTGTGCCCCAGTCCAGGAAGATCCCACATGCCGCGGAGCGTCTAGGCCCGTGAGCCATGGCCACTGAGCCTGTGCGTCCAGAGCCTGTGCTCTGCAATGGGAGAGGCCACAACAGTGAGAGGCCTGCATACCACAAAAAAAAAAAAAAAAGGAAAAAATAAGTGCTGACAAGGATCTGAAGAAAAGGGAACCTTTGTACACTGTTGGTGGGAATGTAAACTGGCACAGCCATTATGGTCAATGGTATAGAGGTTCTTCAAAAAATTAAAATAGAAATACTCTATGATTCAGCCATCCTACTCTGGATATATAGCCAAAGGAAACAAAAATAATTATCTCAAAGAGGTTCGCTACTCCCTTGTTCATTATAGTATTATTCACAATATCCAAGATATGGAAAAAACTAACTGCCCATTTAGTGGAAGAATTGATTAAGAAAATATATACACTGAAATATTGTTCAGCCTTTACAAAGAAGGGAATCCTGACATTTGCAACAACATGGATGAAACTGGACGGCACCATGAAAAGTGAAATAAGCCAAACAGAGGAAGACAAAAACTGCATGGTACATGGTGTCACTTAAATGTGCAATCTGAAAAACAAAAACAAATCAACCTTACAGAAATAAGTAGCTGAGGGTGAGGGGAATTGGGAAAAAGGTACAAATTTTCAGTTATAAGATGAATAAGGTCTGAGACCTTAATGTATAACATGGAGACTATAGTTGATAACACTGTATTGTATAACTGAAATTTGCTGAGAATAGAACTTATATGTTCTCACACACACAAAAAGGTAAGGATCAGAGGTAATGGGTGCGTTAATTAACTCAATGTGGGGAGAATCCTTTCCCAATGTATATGTATATCAAGTCATACATTGTATAGTTTAAATATCTTACCATTTTATTTGTCAATTGTACCTCAAAAAGCTCTAAAAAAGAATAATTTGAAAAAAGAAGAAAAACTAAGGGATGACAACACACACTCTCATCCAATAACTGCATCCAACATAAGTTCCATAATAACTTATACATATACAGTTTTTTCTCCTCCTGAGTTTGTCTATTGAGAAATAGACACAGGAGTCAGACAGAGATCAAAAATAAATATTATTATTGATCTAAAAGTAATCATATAATGTGGTTTTAGTTCTGAGTCAAAGACTTGCTCTTACTTTCCCCTGAATTAATCAGAATTGCCCATGGAGTCCTAGGGAGAGCCAGGCAACAGCAGACCTTCCCTGGCAGGCATAAGACCTATATTTTTCTCAGCTTACCACATGGTCAAGTACAAACCAAAACACATGTTCTTCAAGATCAAGAAGATTCCATAGAGAGAAGGAAAGAAGATGAGCTATGCATGCCCAATGTATTCAGCCAATCTCATTTTAATTAGTTGGTTCTTCTGTCCCTGGAGGAGGAATGATTAAGGGGACAACGAGAATCCAGGACGTTTTCACCCTATGATAGTTTCTCCACATGGGTATGTGGAAGTGGGAAATAATTTTCCCACTCCCGATAATGGGTGTTGTTCCTCCAAGAGCATCAATCTATGATTAAATGACATCTGGAAAGCAATAGTAAAGTGAAAATGTAAAAAAGAATGTATCATTAAAGGTAGGGTAGTTTATTCTAGGGAACAAATAACCTGACAAATCTCAATGGTTAAAGCGGCCTCCATTTTATTTCTTGATCCCTCTGCATTTCCATCATTGGTCAGCTGGAAGGTTGGCTTTGATTCCTTCCATTGCCATGGCTAGGGGACCTAGGAATTGACTTATGTGTTGAATATCCATAAGTATTTGTTTTCCCAATTTATGATTTCTCTATATAATTGCTATATTAAAAGTATGGCAGTCCATCAGCTTATTCAATTTTGGGCAACAACAAATAACTAAAGCCATAAAATGTAGAAGATCCTGATTTTAGCAGGAAGCCATGAGCTTCTTCCCATAATACTGGACTTCAGGCTAACTACTTCAATCTCTGCCTCTCACAAAATGTTGTTGTGTTGAGGCATAACCAATCTGCTCCTTTATTCCAAATTGCATCTTAATGGAAGGTGCTTTACCATGAGAGAAATTATAAACTTTTGTCATGCAAAAATTACACATCAAAAGATACTAGCAAAAGCCTGCACCATCATTTCTTCAACTTCTTTGGCTCTTTTGGGGTCCCATTCTTATTTCCTATTATGATTTTTATCTTCCTCTGTCTAATTGCACAAGATTCAGAGTAAGAAAGAGAATTTGAATTTTTCAAATATTAGGTTTGTGATAATCTGGCCCTCAGTTGTCAGAGGTCACTGGCCACAGGTAGAAATCATTTCTCTTGACAAAGTTAAATGTATCTTCTTTCTGCTATCAAATGGTTCAATTATACCAATGTTTATTTCTTACTGGAACTTATCAAAACCCTCAAGAATTTGCCAACACATGCTAGCAACCTAAGGTTTTTCTAATATGTACTTCTATAAGCCAGGTTCTATAAGCCTAATTTCCAAAGTATGAGAGGTGATTCATTAATATACCATTTACTTTGCTAGTACAAAAGAAGCTTCCAACCAGCAATAGCATGATCTTCACTGTCCACAACCCTAACTCAATTCAGCCAGTTCTGAATTGAGTTTCATTCATTTCAGTTTCTGTTGCTTGTAACACTTCTAGGTAGCAATTTATAATGTGTTTATAAGAAATAAAAATAACTCCAATGAGATAAATAATGAAGGGTTTTTTGTTTATTTCTTATCCTTAGAAATCCAAGATATGGTTACTTTTAGGGAAGATTGGGTCTAAGTGCTTAAAAAATGTCAGGATCTATCTGTATCTCTCTCTCTTTCTGTCACTTTTCTTGGTATCGGTTTCATTCTCTATCATTGCAGATGAACTTCCTCTATGAACCTTGAGGAAAGATCCACCAACTGCTCCAAACTAACTGTGGCCATCTCTGTAAACCCAGCAAGAGGAGCTTCTTAAGGCTAGCAAACATATATCAACTCCTGGGAATGATGTTTGTTACCCTGCTGGGGTAGGCAGAATATCAACCCCCAAACATCCCTAATCCCTAGAATTTGTAAATATGTTCCCTTACATGACAAAAGAGATTTTGCAGATGTGATTAAGGTTAAGAGTCTATATATGTAGAGATTATCCTGAATTATCGCAGTGGGCCCAATACAAATCACATGAAGTCTTAAAAAGTAAGAGGAAGGTGGATAAGTAGGTCAGAGAGATTGTAGATGGTAGATGTAAGAAAGATTTGATGCCCTTTGTCTGGTTCTGAGATGTAGGCAGCTATGTGCAAAGACTAAGAAGAGGTCTCCAGAGCTACCAGGAGCCCTAAACTGACAGCTAGCAAGGGAACTGAGAGTTCAGCCCTACAATTGGATGGAACTGAATTCTGCTAACAACTGAATGAGCATGGATGTGGATTCTCTCCAAGCCTGTAGAAGGGAATCCCTTAATTTTGTCTCAGTGAGACCTATACTGGATTTCTAATCTATAAAATCATATCATAATAATTTCACTTTGTTTTAAATTGCATAATTTGTTACAGCAGCAGTAGATGATGAATACATCCACTTAGGTCATGAGCCCACCCCTTGGACAATTACTCTTTGCCATAGAGACTGGTCAAGCCCAGATTACCTACATACCTCTAGCCAGAGAGATGTATAATATTATTATTGACCACTTGATTCAAAGTACAAGAGATATGGGAAGTGGGGAAGAACTGAAGCCCAGGCAAAACAAGGAAATATCCTCCCACTTTACTATGCTATGCTGTCATTTAATCTATTACCACATTTTGCTACTACCTTCACAATGTTTTTTTGAAGTGTGGCTTTTTCCTCTTCATCTTTACCAACAAATGGCTGGTCTGCACTGATTAGCAGTATTTTTAACATGAGCATAGAAAGAATGATCAAAAGAGAGAGAATTGTTACACATTCTCTAATTTTGATCCTATTTTAATATTCAAAGCAATCTTCATTTTGTAAATATTTCATCTATTTTCAGATATTATAAAATTAACTAAAGCCAATCCTCAAATTTAGAATAATCAATCTAAGAGTCTCAGGTCTCTCATATTTATGAGGAAAGCTCAGTCTTCCAATACTAAAGCTCTTGTTATAAATCTACTTTAGCAGTGGTCAAATAAAATACACCCCCTCATACAACATGTGAACCACTCATTTGCTGTATCTCATCCCTGGTGTACAGTTTCCACAACAAGGCCGAATAGAGTACTACCAATAGAGCAGGAGCTCAGCATATGCAGCAGATAAAGATAATGATGGTAATAATGACAAGAATCAAATAGTCATGTCTGCCATATTGTTCCTCAGCTACAGCTGCATTAGAAATTCTAAATAACATTAAGTCTTGCCTCACTGGAAAAATATACAGCCACGGATTTCCAACCAGAGAACTTCAAAAGAATTATCATCACTATGGCAGAACTTTTTTTATGTAGTCATAAAGCTAAGAGAAGTCAATTAGGTCTAGTACTTCAGTAATGGTTCCACAAATCACATTTACAGCCAACCCCACAACGAGTGTGATATGAAGAAATACCATTTAGAAAGACAAGTTTTGACACACTAATATCATGGCATTGCAGAAACTGTGGGGGTAATTAATTTTTACTTGTAGGTGATGAATCCAAGCAAAACTCTAAAAACAATTTGGACAATTACGAACTCTTTAGGGCAATAAAGCTTTTGCAGAAAGCTTGATTTTATATTACTGGTATGATAAAAGCTTTAATGAAATTGCTGCATGGCAGAAACTACTGAACTATTAAGAGAAAACTACAAAAATAAATGAGTGCTTAGCTCTGAATCTACAAAAAATAGGAGCCTTCTGGTTTTCTTTGATTGTCTATTAATTTCTCATGAGAGAGCCCCATGTGACATTGCTCTGACAAATTTCACTGAAGCATGTTTTCTCTTCTGCAAATTAGTAATGCAAAGTCCTGCATGTGATCTTCCTAATGGTATTTTGTATCCCACTGTTCTTTATTATTATTTTAAGAGGAGTAGGTGTTTTTCTCATTCTCAAGAATAATGATTGGACTAGTTGGAGTTTTTTTATGGATATCGCAGTATATAACCCAATAGATGTCAGGAAGAATTCATGCTGTGTTGCAGCTCCACAAGTATCCATCCACCACTAAGACTTGTGTTGTGATGTTGTAAAACTTGCAGTGAAATCTAAATGGTACAGTAAACTAAGAATTTAGTGAGAGACTTAACTTTTTATTCTTCCTGAATAAAACCATTACAGCCTTAGGTATCATATAACTCTTTAAAACAGGCATTCTTAACAGTTTATTCACAGGCCCAGCTCAATCAGTCATTTCCTTTCTTCTACTTTCTTTGAGAAATTCAATGGAAGTACTGATTAAAGATGCAAAACACAGTGAAAATAAAATATGAACACATAAACTTAAATTTGATCATGAAAGTTCTAGGTTCCTGTTAGCTCTACTTTCAAAATAGAGACAGAATTTCACCACTTTTCCCTACCTGCCCAGATAGATCCCAAGTGCAAGCCACTATCATCAATTACTTGGATTATTTCAAGAGCTTCTTAACTGATCACATGCTTCTGTCCTTCTTCCCACCTCAAACAATCGATTCTCAATAGAGCAACCAGAGTGATGCTATTAAAACTCAAATCAAATCATGTCTCCCCTCTGTCCAAAAACATATGATGTTTCATTATTTCACTGGGATAAAAATCTAGAGTCCTCATATGATTTTCAAGGCTCTATATAATCTGGTTCTCCTTACCCCTCTACTGTTTATTAACATTCTCCTCTTCAGTCAACCCAAGCCAGTCAAACAGGGCCTCTTTGCTATTTCTCAAACAAGCAGGCATGCTTCTGCCTTATGGCTCAGCATTTCTTTTTCTCTGTACCTAGGAGTTTTACACATGGCAAATTCTCTCACTTATTCTAGATCTTTCCTCAGATATCATCTTTCTAATAATGAAAGCACTCCTGTGCTCCCCTTTATGAATTTCAACTGCCACTTTTTGCATTTTCACTCTCTCTCTCTTCTCTCCCTTAGTTTTCTCCATGCCACTTATCATCATCAGTCATAATATATATTTTACTTATTTATTTCCTTTATTATCTCTATCTCAGCCACTGCCCCACTAGAATGTAGATTCCACAAAAGAAGTAAATTTTAAATTTATCTGTTTTATTTACTGGTGTATCTACAGTAAATGAATATAATCAGTGATAAGAAATCTACAGCTATAGCTAGGTTTCTTCACTGTGGATATGTCTACATACAAGATAAAAGCAACCCAAATGAAAATTCAACACTCAACCCAGTTATCAATGACAACAACGCACCCAGCAATCTGGGGTTGCAATGATGAGAAGAGTGACCTGTTAGCTGTTTTCATGGAAACATATTCAATGGATTTATACAGTGTTAGGAAAATATATTGAATTATTAATTTTCACTTCTTGTTATTGAGAAAGATAAAAAAAAAGTAAAAGATATTTTACCCTTCCTATATGTGAAAAAGTGAAGGTTTTCTTTTTTAGAGAGTGTGATTGGCTTTTGTATTGTGCAGCTAGAAACAGACATTGTCAGTCACCCAGAAAAAGAAGTTTTCTCTATTGTTTGAGAACTAAAGTCCTATTCAGAGGAAGGAGAAAGGACCTGATTCTGAGAGCTGAAAGGAAAAAGGGTGATTTGTAGACATGTGCACATTGCCATGAATAGTGCAGACTTATGTCCTCCTTGCATTTGGTTACCAACATTCGGTAACAGATGATGGGCATGGCTGGCAATTAAGCACCAAAGTCATGAGAATGAATGAAGTTGTACACAGTCCAATTATCAGGCAATGGATAGGACTACTTTAAGGAGTGTCTTTAAACACACTCAGGCTATCAGTGTCCAGATGATGACAAAGGAAAAGCCCAACAGTGGCATCAAGCAACAGATGAAGCAAAGTAATAACAAACACCACCAAGGAATAAAAAGAAGTTTCTAATTTGCTTTATAAACACTCTGCTAGCTGCCTCCCAATGCCGGATTGTTATGAAAACTAGGTAGTGAGGAAAAAACTAAAACCAAAATTGAGATTTAATTTTTCACCATGTTAACAACTGGGGCCTCAGGGCCAAATTTAAATTAATTTAGAGTAAATAAACTAATATTTCCTTCTCTTGCCCTCAAAGGTTATAGAGAACTTTATACTTGCTGCTCATTGAGACCATACTCAACATTACTAAAAATATTCCTACAGATCATAACTGCACTATGGACTAATCATAACTCCTGCAATTTGAGCTTAATGATTTTTAAACCATAGCAAAGACCATGTTGAAAAAATAATTCAGACAGATGAGAAATGATAATAACCACTTTTAACTTTGAGATTAACAATAATAAGAAGAAATAGCAAGTATAAGTGGACCATGCTGAGATTCAGTTTAAAGAGAGATTTTTATGAATGGTTACCAACACCCTTAGGTAGATATAAATTGAGAGCAGAATATTCAAAAGGGAGAGGGAGCAAACATATCACTGAAGATGATTTTTTAAGGTGCTATTCTCAGGTTCTGAATTTCTAAGAGAGAACATTTTCTTGAAGAAGGAATTAGCAGATGCCATGGATATGGGAACACTGTAATGTCTCAAGCATGAATGTAAATTCAGTTAAAATCTAATTTTTAAAACAATGTGTTGCAAAAATACCTTCAGCCCCCAATATAAACGATGAATTTCTAGAAATGATGGTATTTTCTGGTGTTGTAAAGCCAGTTCTAAAAGAAGAGATATTTGAGTCTTGGAGAGGGCCTATTACTCAAGTGCTATAGTAGCAACTCTTAAACAAGGCCGTGTGGCTGCTACCTTCAGAAGCAGATTGCTATAGGGACACAGCTTCTAAGCATTCTATTACAGCTCTAGGTGTGCCTGGCTGAATTCTCTGAGCACTTTAGATACAGCTTTGGTCATATTGAAAACAAGAGAGCAGTACAGATCATCTTCCTGAATTACCATCCAAATGAAAATGTATCTGCATTTAACTGATACTAAAAACTGATTCAGAGACCACTGGCCACAAAATGCTCAGAATCATTTACCCAGAGAAAGAAGGGATGTTCAGGAATAACAGCCCTGATTTTGCCAGCTACAGCAGATGGCAACTGGGCAAGGCAGTGAAAAGTCATGGCTGCTCTGAATGTCCTTCTGTAGGTCCCCTAAGAGCTCATTTCACAAGGAAGGCAAATCTGGTACCTTGACAAATAAGATCAGCTATCGATATTGTGCCTGGGAAACACACACACATACAGACAGACACACACTCACATGGCTCTGTGGATCAGAAGAGAAAACCTAAACACAAAGTGAAGGTAAAAAAGAACACTGCTCAGGTGCAAAGGTAAAAGATTTCAAAGATAATTACTACCACTACATGTTTAAGAAGCTAAAGTACCTCTTTGGCTTTGTGGACTCATAAACAGAACACTAAACAAGTATTGTAAAGCTAAAATATACTTAGTGGATATTGATAAACCAGAGAGGTAGGAGGGGAAAGATTCAAACTTGTCCTGCAGGAGATTAGACTTTCTGGCACATCTTCACTTCTACATATGACTCAGGAACTAGAAAAGAAAGTGGCCGAAAGACCCACCGAATTAAAAAAACTCCAATTTGAGTAGTGGCTGGTAGTGGCAAAGGCTGGTAGTGGCAAAACTTTCCCCTTCCAACCATTAAAGGATTCGTGGCAAGACAGCCCATGTCAGATTTCTGGAGGATAAGAAATAAGATCCCCAAATATAAACAGGACCTGAAGAGCTTGGACAAGGAAGATAAAGACGCCATAGCTGTAAACTACATCTAAATTAGTTTTCTGATAGCTTTTAAGTCTAAGACATCTAATACTATAAAGAAGGTCTCTCCAAATGCAATTCAACTTATCTAACTTTATTCTTTTTCTTTTCTTTTCTTTTCTTTTCTTTTTTTCTTCCGTATGCGGGCCTCTCACTGTTGTGGCCTCTCCCGTTGTGGAGCACAGGCTCCGGATGCGCAGGCTCAGCGGCCATGGCTCACGGGCCTAGCCGCTCCGCGGCATGTGGGATCCTCCCATACTGGGGCACAAACCCGTGTCCCCTGCATCGGCAGGCGGACTCCCAACCACTGTGCTACCAGGGAAGCCCCCTAAGTTTATTCTTGAAGGTAATTTCACATACTCAAATTTTAGAATGCTCAGAGAGAATATAACACATATCTGAGACATTGCTTTACTTATGAGAATAACTGCTTATGGAAAGCAGATGCACAAGTATCTGAGCCACACTCAAAAGAGACAACTCAGTGGGGAAACTATTTTTAAAGCACAAAAATTTACTTGGGGAACATTCAAAGGATTATTTATTTAGACAAAAATAATGTTTTATCCTCCCTGCTATAAAAAGTCAAAAATAAGAGTTATCACAGCTTACCCTTCCCCCTCCCCATATGCTATGACAAAGTGAAAGAGTGGCATGGACATATATACACTACCAAATGTAAAATAGATAGCTAGTGGGAAGCAGTCACATAGCACAGGGAGATCAGCGGGGTGCTTTGTGACCACCTAGAGGAGTGGGAGGGAGGGAGACGCAAGAGGGAAGAGATATGGGAACATATGTATATGTATAACTGATTCACTTTGTTATAAATCAGAAACTAACACACCATTGTAAAGCAATTATACTCCAATAAAGATGTAAAAAGATAAATAAATAAATAAAATAAAGAATAAAAAAAAGAAAAAGAGGTATCAGACCTTCCCCATTCTAAATCAGTGACTAGACCATGTGTCCAGAATCTAGCCTCCCTAACCCAAGGACCTTGACAAACATTATGTGACAGAACCAAGCACATGGAGGAAAATATCCCCAGTTCCTGCCATCAGATCTTGTTTGAGAGTTGGTGGTTCGTCAGAAGGTGCTGGTATAAAAGTAGTTCAAAGATACAGAGAAAAAAAGGACTCAAATTTGTAGGAATAAGTTGAGATTCTCCAGGACAATGAGGAAAGAAGGTACCAGATTTCCAGGGAATAATGAAGAACCATACCCTATCTGCAGAGATGAGAGATCAATGTGGGTTACTGGTGAGGGTTTGCCCATAAACACAAGGCCTGGACAGTATCCATGGTGTTCTCTGATAGAAATTTATAATCACCAGAGAAGATCATTTGGAAGGAAACCTTTAAGTCCACTCTGAGGAAGGTGGAGGGCCAGGCTAGACAGTGGTATTGTGTAATATCTATTAAGAGGTACAAACTACTATTTTAAAAATTAATAAGAAGGAGTGGAGTCGAATGGCAGACTATGAGGACATGGAGTTCACATCTCCACACAACTAAGGCACCTACCAGGAACTGGTGGTGGATCACGGAGAGCTAATGGGATGGGAGGAACCCCCGAGTGACTGAGTAGGACGTGTGGGGGAGGGAGGGAGAGGAGAAGTGGATGTGGAATGGGACTGGTGCCCCTGAGGGGTGGCTGGGGGAAAGGAGGGGTTCCCATGCCCAGAGGGGCCCACCCACGGTTAGGGGATCAGTGACAAGGAAGACCCTTGGGAGAGTAGAGGATTGGAAGGGAGTACAGCCAGTGTTACCCCTGCCCACTTGGGCCCTGGGGAGGCCATTGAGGTCCCAGGCCTAATCCTCCACCCTCTGAGGCTCCCTCCAGCTGCACTAAGCCTAAGCCCTGCACCCACACACCCACCCAGGACCTTACTTCTACACGCCGTACTCTGACACACCATTTGACCACACTAGGTCTAAAGCCCACCCACAAATCCCCACCCAGAGCCTTACCTCTGAACACTCTGAGACCCCCCTCCAACCATGCTGCTTTTCCCTGCCGTTGGGGTCCTGAGCTTAGACCCCACCCCCAGGCATTTTCTGGCCACATGGGTCCATAGGCTAGGTCCCACATCCACCTAAGCTCCATCTCCCACCAAAGCTCTGTCCTCCACAGCCAAGGCCTTTTCCTACCTTTTTTTTTTTTTAGGTTGTTGTTCTGTTTTACCTTATTGTTTTTGATTCATAAATATTTTTATTTTTTCTAATAGAATTTTTATTTTTCTAATTTTATTTTATTCTTAATATTTTTTTATTCTTCTACTCCTTTTGGCTTGTTTCCCTTTTTTCTCTTTTTTTTTTCTTTTTTCCATTGTGGTTCTGTTTTATCTTGTTGTAGTTGTTTCACTTATATTTTTAATTTTCCTAATATATTTTTTTATTTTTCTAATTTATTTTAATTTTTTTCTTTGTTATTATACTGCTCCTTTTTTTTTTTACTTTTCTTTTCTCATGCCGCATGACATGTGGGAACTTAGTTCCCAGCCTGGGGTCTGGGACTGAGCTCCTGTGGTGGGAGTGCTGAGTCCAAACCACTGGACTAACAGAGAAACTCAGACCTTTGGGAATATTAATTGGAGTGAGGTCTCCTGAAGGTCCTCATGTCAGCACCAAGACCTGGCTCTACCCAACTGCATGCAAACTCCAGTGCAGGATACCTCAGGCCAAACAACCAGTAGACAGGAATACAGCCCCACCCATAAAAAATGAGATGACAAAAAAAATATGTTGCTGATGAAGGAGCAAGATAAAAAATTACAAGACCAAATAAATGAAGAGGAAATAGGTAACCTACTTGAAAAAATATTCAGAGTAATGATAGTAAAGATGATCCAAAATCTTGGAAATAGAATGGAACCATGGATTGAGAAAATACAAGAAATGTCTAACAAAGACCTAGAACAACTAAAGAACAAACAAACAGTGATAAACAACACAATAACTGAAACAAAAAATACACTAGAAGGAATCAATAGCAGAATAACTGAGGCAGAAGAGTGAATAAATGAGCTGGAAGATAGAAAGGGGGAAATAACTGCCAAGGAACAGGATAAAAAAACAAGAGAATAAAAAGAATCAAGGACAGTCTCAAAGATGTCTGGACAACATTAAATGTACCAATGTTCGAATAATAGGAGTCCCAGAAAAAGAAGATAAAGGGAAAGGGTCTAAGAAAATATTTGAAGAGACTATAGTTGAACACTTCCTTAACATGAGAAAGGAAATAGCCACCCAAGACCAGGAAGAACAGAGAGTCCCATACAGGATAAACCCTAGGAGAAACACACTGACACACATATTAATCAAACTACCAAGAATTAAATTCAAAGGAAAAATATTTATAGCAGCAAGGGTAAAGCAACAAATAACATACAAGGGAATCCCCGTAAGGTTATCAGCTGATTTTTCAGCAGAAACTCTGCAGGCAAGAGGAGAGTGGCAGGATATATTTAGAGTGATGAAAGGGAAAAACCTACAACAAAGATCACTCTACCCAATAAGGATGTCATTCAGACTCAATGGAGAAATCAAAAGTTACAGACAAGAAAAAGCTAAGAAAATTTAGCACCACAAAGCCAGCTTTACAACAAATGCTAAAGGAACTTCTCTAGGCAGGAAACACAAAAGAAGAAAAAGACCCACAGAAACAAATCCAAGTCAATTAATAAAATGATAATATGAACATACATATCGATAATAACCTTAAATGTAAATGGATTAAATGCACCAACCAAAAGACACAGACTGGCTGAATGGATATACAAAAACAAGATCTGTATATATGCTGTCTAGAAGAGACCCACTTCAGACCTAGGGACACATGCAGACTGAAAGTGAGGGTATGGAAAAAGACATTCCATGAAAATGGAAACCAAAAGAAAGCTGGAGTAGCAATACTCATAACAGATAAAATAGACTTTAAAATAAAGACTGTTACAAGAGATAAGGAAGGACACTACATAATGATCAAGGGATCAGTCCAAGAAGAAAACATAACAATTGTAAATATTTATGCACCCAACATAGGAGCATCTCAATATGTAAGGCAAATGCTAACAGCCATAAAAGGGAAAAGTGACAGTAACACAATAGTGGGGGACTTCTCCTCACTTACAACAATGGAAAGATCATCCAGACAGAAAATAAATAAGGAAACTCAAGATTTAAATTACACAATAGACTAGGTAGACTTAATTCATATTTATAGGACATTCCACCTGAAAGTGGAAGAATACACTTTCTTCTCAAGTGCACACGGAACATTGTGCCAGATAGATCACATCTCGGGTCACACATCAAGACTTGGAAAATTTAAGGAAATTGAAATTATATCAAGCATCTTATCCCACCACAGCTCTATGAAATTAGTAATAAATTACAGGAAAAAAAACTGTAAAAAACACAAACACATGGAGGCTAAACAGTGTGCTGCTAAATAACCAAGAGAACAGTGAAGAAATCATAGAAAAAAAATTTAAAATACCTAGAAAAAAATGACAACAAGGGCTTCCCTGGTGGCACAGTGGTTGAGTGTCCACCTGCTGATGCAAGGGACACGGGTTCGTACCCCAGTCCAGGAAGATCCCACATGCCACAGAGTGGCTGGGCCCATGAGACATGGCCGCTGAGCCTGCATGTCCAGAGCCTGTGTTCCACAATGGGAGAGGCCACAATGGTGAGAGGCCCGCGTACCGCAAAAAAAAAAAAAACAAATAAATGACAACAGAAACAGGATGATCCAAAGCCTATGGGACAGAGAAATTCAAGCTCACCTCAAGAAACAAGAAAAATCTCAAATAAACAATCTAACCTTACACCTAAAGCAACTAGAAAAAAGAAGAACAAGGAAAACCCAAAGTTAGTAAAAGGAAGGAAATCATAAAGATCAGATCAGAAGTAAATGAAATAGAAATGAAGAAAACAATAGCAAAGATTAGTAAAATTTGGCTCTTTGCGGACTTCACTGGTGGCACAGTGATTAAGAATACGCCTGCCAATGCAGGGGACATGGGTTCGAGCCCTGGTCCGGGAAGATCCCACATGCCACGGAGCAACTAAGCCCGTGTGCCACAACTACTGAGCCTGTGCTCTAGAGCCTGTGAACCACAACTGTTGAGCCCGCATGCCACAACTACTGAAGCCCATGTGCCTAGAGCCTGTGCTCTGCAACAAGAGAAGCCACCACAAAAGAAGCCCATGCACTGCAATTAAGAGCAGACCCAGCTCTCCACAACTAGAGAAAGCTCACGCACAGCAAAGAAGACCGCATGCAGCCAAAAAATAAATTAATTAAAAAAAAAAAAAAGTTGGCTCTTTGAGAAGATAAACAAAATGGATAAGCCTTTAGCCAGACTCATCAAGAAAAAAAGGGAGAGGACTCAAAGGAATAAAATTAGAAATGAAAAAGGAGAAGCTACAATTGGCACCACAGAAATACAAAGGATCATAAGACACTACTACAAGCAACTATATGCCAATAAAATGGACAACCTGGAGGAAATGGACAAATTCTTGGAAAGGTACAACTTTCCACAACTGAACCAGGGAGAATTAGAAAATATAAACAGACCAATCACAAGTAATGAAATTGCAACTGTAATTAAAAATCTTCCAACAAACAGAAGTCCAGGACCAAATGGCCTCATAGGTGAACACTATCAAAAATTTAGAGAAGAGCTAACACCTATCCTTCTCAAACACTTCCAAAATATAGCAGAGGGAGGAACACTCCCAAACTCTTTCTACGATGCCACCATCACACTGATAACAAAACCAGGCAAAGCACACACAAAAATATTACAGACCAGTAACACTGATGAATACAGATGCAAAAATCCTCAACAAAATACTAGCAAACAGAATCCAACAACACATTAAAAGGATTATACACCATGATCAAGTGGGATTTATCTCAGGGATGCAAGGATTGTTCAATATACGTAAATCAATCAATGTGATACACCATATTAACAAATTAAAGAAAAAAACATATGATCATCTCAATAGATGCAGAAAAAGCTTTTGACAATATTCAACACCTATTTATGATAAAAACTTCCCAGAAAGTGGGCATAGAGGGAACCTATCTTAACATGATAAAGGTCACATACAACAAACCCACAGCAAACATCATTCTCAATGGTGAAAAACTGAAAGCATTTCCTGTACGATCCGGAAGAAGACAAGGATGTCCACTCTCACCACTATTATTCAACATAGTTTTGGAAGTCCTAGCCATGGCAATCAGAGAAGAAAAACAAATAAAAGGAATACAAATTAGAAAAGAAAAAGTAAAACTGTAATCATTTGCGGATGACATCATACTGTACATAGAAAATCCTAAGGATATGACCAGAAAAATACTAGAACTAATCAATGAATTTGGCAAGGTTGCAGGATACAAAATTAATGCACAGAAATTCCTTGCATTCCTATACACTTTCTGAAAGATCAGAAAGAGGAATTAAGGGAACAATCTGGCTTACCATTACATCAAAAAGCATAAAATACCTAGGAATTAAACAACCTAAAGAGGAAAAATACCTGTACTCAGAAGACTATAAAACACTGATGAAAGAAATCAAAGATGACACAAACAGATGGAAAGATATACCATGCTCCTGAATTGGAAGAGTCAACATTCTGAAAACATTCTGAAAATGACTATATTACCCAAAGCAATCTATAGATTCAAATTAACAATGGCATTTTTCACAGAATTAGAAAAAAAATTTTACAATTTGTACGGAAGCAAAAAGACACTGAATAGTCAAAGCAATCTTGAGAAAGAAAAATGGATCTGGAGGAATCAGGCTCCCTGACGTCAGTCTATACTACAAAGATACAGTCATCAAAACATTTTGGTACTGGCACAAAAACAGAAATATAGATCAATGGAACAGGATAGAAAACCCAGAGATAAACCCATGCACCTATGGTCACCTAATCTATGACAAAGGAGGCAAGAATACACAATGGAAAAATGACATTCTCTTCAATAAATAATGCTGGGGAAACTGGAGAGCTACATGTAAAAGAATGAATTTAGAACACTCCCTAACATTATACACAAAAATAAACTCGAAATGGATTAAAGATCTAATGTAAGGCCGAATACTACAAAACTCTTAGAGGAAAACATAGGCAGAACACTCTATGACATAAATCACAGCAAGATTCTTTTTGACCCACCTCATAGAGAAATGGAAATAAAAACAAAAATAAACATATGGGACCTAGTGAAACTTAAAAGCTTTTGCACAGCAAAGGAAACCATAAACAAAATCAAAAGAAAACACACAGAATGGGAGAAAATATTTGCAAGGGAAGAGACCAACAAGGGATTAATCTCCAAAATTCACAAACAACACATGCAGCTCAATATCAAAAAACAAACAACCCAATCAAAAAATGGGTGGATGACCTAAATAGACATTTTACCAGAGAAGACATACAGATGTCCAAGAGGCACATGAAAAGATGCTCAACATCACTAATTATTAGAAAATGCAAATCAAAACTACAATGAGGTGTCACCTCACGCTGGTCAGAATGGCCATCATCAAAAAATCTACAAACAATAAATGCTGGAGAGGGTGTGGAGAAAAGGGAACCATCTTACACTGATGGTGAGAATGCAAATTGGTACAGCCACTATTTAGAACAGTGTAGAGGTTCCTTAAAAACTAAAAATAGAACTACCATATGACCTATCAATCCCATGACTGGGCATACACCCTGAGAAAAACATAATTCAAAAAGAGTCACATACCACAATGTTCATTGCAGCACTATTTACAATAGCCGGGACATGGAGATGACCTAAATGTCCATTGATAGATGAATGGATAAAAAAGATGTGGTACATGTATACAATGGAATATTACTCAGCCATAAAAAGAAGTGTAATTGTGTCATTTGTAGAGATGTGGATGAGTCTGTCATGCAGAGTGAAGTAAGTCAGAAAGAGAAAATCAAATATTGTATATTAACACATATATGTGAAATCTAGAAAAATGGTACAGATGAACATGTTTGCAGGGCAAGAATAGAAACACAGATGTAGAGAACAGATGTGTGGACACAGAGGGGAAGGGGAAGGTGTGATGAATTGGGAGATTAGGTTTGACATAAATACACTACCGTGTGTAAAATAGATAGCTAGTGGGAACCTTCTGTATAGCACAGGGACCTTAGCTCGGTGCTCTGTGATGACCTAGGTGAGTGGAATGAGATGGGGAGGGAGGTCCAAGAGGGAAGGGATACATGTATACCTATAGCTGATTCACTTCACTGTACAGCAGAAACTAACACAGCATTGTAAAGCAATTACACTCCAATAAAAAATAATAAAATTTAAAAATGTATAAATAAATATATAAGATACAAGGATGTAATGTACAGCACAGGGATATAGCCAATATTTTATAATACCTTTAAACAGAGTATGATATATAAAAATATTGAATCACCATGTTGTATACCTGAAATTAATATAGTACTGTAAATCAACTATACTTTAATATTTTAATGAAAAAAATTATGGTACCTATGTGACCATTGAAGACTAAAATCCAGAGATTTCCCCCACTTTCCAGACAGCCACATTCTAGCACAGCATCAGAAAAAAGGAGGGAGAATCTTAAGACGAGTGAGATGGAATTTCCTGCTACCCTGGAGTGAGGACTTAAAAACAGATTTTATTTGTTTAAGATCAAATAAAGTAAGATGACATTTTATCCCTAAATTTTAAGGAACAAATTCCATGACAATATTTATTGGTACTCACTTTTTAAGTAATTGTCAAACTTATTTTATATTTTTGTTTTCCAAATATACAAAAGAGAAATTATTCTACTCATGATTATAGTTATCTGATGGGACAATAATCTTACTGACCTCACCTCATTTTTTAAAAATTTTGCTCAGCAAATATTTTTGAGGAGGTCCTAAGTGCCAGACACTGTGCTCTGTACCAGAAATAGAAATGTGAACAAAACATTCCTGACATCTGTCCTAAAACATTCCTGACATCTGTCCTCATGGAATTTTCAGTCTTAGTAATTTCTCATCACATGCAACTTCTTGGTTCAAATTTTTCAGACCTTTTCATTCATTTATTTCTTCACTTCCATTCCCTAAATTAGGTCAGTTAGTTAGATATTTCCATAGGGAATTTCAGTCCCTAAACTCTCATGATGAATACAAAAGTAATAGCAACTCTTCTTGGCTCCTTCTACATTCAACAACATTTACAAAGAACTTACTGTATGCCAAGCGCTGATTAGGAACAGGAGATCAATCAGCGAACAATGCAAATCTCCTTTTCTTCATGGAGCTAGTGTTGTAATGGGAAAGAACAGATAATTTAAAAGTAAAGAAGTAAAATAAAATAATGTTAGATGATGGTAACTACTAAAGACAAGAACAAAGGAGGTGATTGCTATTTTAAAGGGCAGGAAGTGAAGAGGTGGATCAGGGAAAGCCTCTTTGGAAATGATATTTGAGCAATGATCTGCTATTGCTAAAATTGTTCTACCCACGATGGTAAATGCTATGCATACTATTAATATATCTCATTTTCTTTTTACCCCACCTTACTATTTTTTAATAAAAATATTCATTTATGAATTTATTTACCAAATAAAGTGTAAGGCAGTGCCTTACACTGCTCTAAGCACCAGGATATATCAGCAAGGAAAAAACAATTTTTGCCTGCCTGGAGCTGACAATCTAGGAAGTTGAAAAAGTTTAAGTACCTTAACCAAAGTTGTACAATAAATAGCAGAGTTATATTCAAATATTTCTCACACTATGACTACTCTTTCCTCTGTAGTATGATGATTATCTTATTCTTGATGATATGGACCAATAATATGAAAAGTTGAGATGTGGCAAACCCTTGCAAACATCACAATAAAATTTCTCATTTCCTAAAACCAATTTTACTGGTTGAGTTATTAGATGCTTGTTAAGTAGCATATTGAGTTGGTGTTATGGAAAAAAGAAAGCATAAAGAGTTATGCCATGATTATGTAGACTTTCCATTTGAGCAAAAATGACATTAACTATGTCTCTATATCCCGTAAGTCACTACAAGGAGAACTACAGGGTCACAGATGGAGGTGTGCTTCATATTTCTTAAAGAATTATGTACCCTAAAGGAATTTGTAGGAACAGATGAGTTTTACTTAAGAGTTCACAGATGTTTTTGCTTCCTCTACATCACTTTGTATGTGATTGTTTTTTTGTTTTCTATTAAAGGTTTAAGTTTAGTCATAGTCTTGACAGATGATATAAAATCATCTAGATAGATATTATTATATTTAATATACTATATAAGTTATTTTGCTAGCTGAGTCAAGGAAGAGACAGTAATGGTAGAACTCTAGTTTTCAAATAAGTATAGAAAACCAAAAATGGATTTTGAATCATATGTTTCAGTTCTGACAATAAATTCAAATTTTGTACAAATCAATCATTCATTCATTCATTTACCAAATGTTAATTGAGTACCTACCACGTGGCAAGAAATTTACTAAATGCTGGAGATTAAGTCATTAGCCAAATAATACATCTATTTGATTGTTGGAAATTGAACCACTTAGTATCAAATTATGAGCAAACTGGACAAGATCTTGTTACCTAGCCAATCTTATCAGTACTTATCAAATCTTTAAGTCAACCCCTTTATTAAAATATTTAAATTTCTCTTTCTCTTCTTCAATGCCCTGTCATCAATCTCAATAGTCCAATAGTAATTACCACCCAAACACACTGAGATGAATACCAAAACATGAGCTGTACGCTTCCTTTTTTTAGCTTCTTCCAGTTGTATTGAGATACAATCGACATGGAGCACTGTATAAGGTGTACAACATAATGATTTGACTTACATATTTCATGAAGTGATCACCAAAAGTTTAGTGAATGTCCATCATCTCATACAGATACAAAGTTAAAGAAATAGAAAACAATTTTTTCCTTGTGATGAGAACTCTCAACATTTACTCTCTTAACCACTTTCACATACAACATACAGCAGTGTTCATTATATTTATCATGTTGGACATTATATACCTAGTACTTTTTTCTTTTTATTTTAAACATATTTATTGGAGTATAATTGCTTTACAATGGTGTGTTTGTTTCTGCTGTATAATAAAGTGAATCAACTATATGTATACATATATCCCCATATCCTCTCCTTCTTGTGCCTCCCTCTCACCTTCCCTATCCCACCCTTCTAGGTGGAGGTGGTTGCATGGCACCGACCTGATCTCCCTGTGCTATGGGGCTGCTTCCCTCTAGCTATCCATTTTACATTTGGTATGTATATATGTAAATGCTACTCTTTCACTTCATCCTGCTTACCCTTCCCCCTCCCCCTGTCCTCAAGTGCATTCTCTACCTCTGCGTCTTTATTCCTGTTCTGTCCCTAGGTTCATCAAAACAATTTTTTTTTTTTAGATTCCACATATATGTGCTACTCTACAGTATTTGTTTTTCTCTTTGACTTACTTCACTGTATATGACAGACTCTAGGTCCATCCACATCACTACAAATTACTCAATTTCGTTTCTTTTTATGGCTGAGTAATATTCCATTGTACATATGTGCCACATATTCTTTATCCAATCATCTGTCGATGGACACTTAGGTTGCTTCCATGTCCTGGGTATTGTAAATAGTGCTGCAATAAACATTGTGGTACATGACTCTTTTTGAATTATGGTTTTCTCAGGGTATATGCCCAGTTGTGGGATTGCAGAGTCATATAGTAGTTCTATTTGTAGATTTTTAAAGAGCCTCCATACTGTTCTCCATAGTGGCTGTAGCAATTTACATTCCCACCAAGAGTGCAAGAGGGTTCCCTTTTCTCCACACCCTCTCCAGCATTTACTGTTTGTAGAAATTTTGATGATGGCCATTCTGACCAGCGCGAGGTGATACCTCATTGTGGTTTTGATTTGCATTTCCCTAACGATTAGTGATGCTGAGCATCCTTTCATGTGTTTGCTGGCAATCTGTATATCTTTGGAGAAATGTCTATTTAGGTCTTCTGCCCATTTTGGGATTGGGTTGATAGGGATTGCATTGAATCTGTAGGTTGCTTTGGGTAGTACAGTCATTTTCACAATGTTGATTCTTCCAATCCAAGAACATGGTATATATCTCCATCTGTTTGTATTGTCTTTAATTTCTTTCATCAGTGTCTTATAGCTTTCTTCATACATGTCTTTTGTCACATTAGGAAGGTTTATTCCTAAGTATTTTATTCTTTTTCTTGCAATGGTACATGGGAATGTTTCCCTAATTTCTCTTTCAGATTTTTCATCATTAGTTTATAGGAATGCAAGAGATTTCTGTGCATTAATTTTGTATCCTGCTACTTTTCCAAATTCATTGATTAGCTCTAGTAGTTTTCTGGTAGCATCTTTAGGATTCTCTATGTATAGTATCATGTCATCTGCAAACAGTGACAGCTTTACTCCTTTTCCGGTTTGATTCCTTTTATTTCTTTTTCTTCTCTGATTGATGTGGCTAGGACTTCCAAAACTATGTTGAATAAGAGTGGTGAGAGGGACATCCTTTTGTTGTTCCTGATCTTAGTGGAAATCCTTTCAGTTTTTCACCATTGAGTAAGATGTTAGCTGTGGGTTTGTCATATATGGCCTTTATTATATTGAGGTAGGTTCCCTCTATGCCCAGTTTCTGGTTAGTTTTTATCATAAATAGGTGTTGAATTTTTCAAAAGCTTTTTCTGCATCTATCAAGATGATCATATGTTTTTTATTCTTCAACATGTTAATGTGGTGTATCCCATTGATTGAGTTGCGTATACTGAAGAAGCCTTTCATCCCTGGGATAAATCCCATTTGATCATGGTGTATGATCCTTTTAATGTGCTGTTGGTATCTGTTTGCTAGTATTTTGTTGAGGTTTTTGCATCTATACTCATCAGTGATATTGGCCTGTAGTTTTCTTTCTTTGTGACATCTTTGTCTGGTTTTGGTTTCAGGGTCATGGTGGCCTCGTAGAATGAGTTTGGGAGTGTTCCTCCCTCTGCTATTTTTGGAAGAATTTGAGAAGGATAGGTGTCAGCTCTTCTCTAAATATTTGATGAAATTCACCTGTGAAGCTATCTGGGCCTGGGCTTTTGTTTGTTGGAAGTTTTTAAATAACAGTTTCAATTTCATTACTTGTGATAGGTCTGTTTATATTTTCTAATTCTTCCTGGTTCATCCTTGGAAAATTGTACCTTTCCAAGAATTTGTCCATTTCTTCATGGTTGTCCATTTTATTGGCATATAGTTGTTTGTAGTAGTCTTAAAATCCTTTGTGTTTCTGCAGTGTCAGTTGTGATTTCTCCTTTTTCATTTCTAATTTTATAGATTTACCTCCTCTCTTTTTTTTATTGATGGGTCTGGCTAAGGGTTTATCAATTTTGTTTGTCTTCTCAAAGAACCAGCTTTTAGTTTGATTGATTTTTGCTCTTGTTTTCTATTTCATTTATTTGCTCTGATATTTATGATTTCTTTCCTTCTACTGACTTTGGTTTTTCTTTGTTCTTCTTTATCCAGTGGTTTTAAATGTAGGACTAGATTGTTTATTTGAGATTTTTCTTGTTTCTTGAGGTGAGGTTGAACTGCTATAAACTTCCCTCTTAGAACTGCTTTTGCTGTGTCCCATAGGTTTTGCGTCATTGTGTTTTCATTGTCATTTGTTTCTATGTGTTTTATTTCTTCTTTGATTTCTTGGTTATTTAGTAGCACACTGTTTAGCTCCCATGTGTTTGTATTTTTTACAGTTTTTTTTTTTCTGTAATTGACTTCCAACCTCATAGCATTGTGGTCAGAAAAGATTCTTGGTATGATTTCAATTTTCTTAAATATTCCAAAGCTTGATATGTGACCCAAGATGTGATCTATTGTGGAGAATGTTCCAAGTGCACTTGGGAAGAAAGTGTATTTTGCCACTTTCGGGTGGAATGTTCTGTAAATATCATTTAAATATATCTGGTCTATTGTGTCACTTAAAGCTTGTGTTTGTTTATTTTTATTTCTCTCTGTATAGTCTGTCCATTGGCGTAAGTGGCAATTTTTAGTCCCCTACTATTATTTTGTTACTGTTGATTTCTCCTCTCATGGTTGTTAGCATTTGCCTTATGTATTGAGGTGCTCCTATGTTGGGTGCATAAACATTTATAATTGTTATATCGTCTTCTTGCATTGATCCTTTGAACATTATGTAGTGTCCCTCCTTATCTCTTGTAAGAGTCTTTATTTTGGGCTTCCCTGGTGGCGCAGTGGTTGAGAGTCCGCCTGCCGATGCAGGGCGCACGGGTTCGTGCCCCGGTCCGGGAAGATCCCACATGCCGCGGAGCAGCTGGGCCCGTGAGCCATGGCCGCTGAGCCTGCACGTCTGGAGCCTGTGCTCTGCAACGGGAGAGGCCACAGCAGTGGGAGGCCTGCGTACCAAAAAAAAAAAAAAAAAAAAAAGAGTCTTTACTTTAAAGTCTATTTTATGTGTTATGAGTATTGCTACTCCAGCTTTCTTGTGATTTCCATTTGCATGGAATATCTTTTTCCATCCCTTCACTTTCAGTCTGTATGTGTCCATAGGTCTGAAGTGGGTCTCTTGTAGGCAGCATATATATGGGTCTTTTTTTGTATCTGTTCAGCCAGTCTGTGTCTTTTGGTTAGGGCATTTAATCCATTTACATTCTAGGTGATTATTGATATATATGTTCCTATTACCATTTTCTAAATTGACTTGGGTTTGTTTTTGTGGGTCTTTTTCTTCTCTTGTGTTTTCCACCTAGAGAAGTTGCTTTAGCATTTGTTGTAAAGCTGGTTTGGTGGTGGTGAAT
This sequence comes from Aethalodelphis obliquidens, assembly GCF_003676395.1. Lineage (NCBI taxonomy): Eukaryota > Metazoa > Chordata > Mammalia > Artiodactyla > Delphinidae > Aethalodelphis > Aethalodelphis obliquidens. The sequence goes on along the minus strand of NW_020838004.1, from coordinate 6,049,685 downwards.
TCTCTTAGCCTTTGCTTGTCTGAAAAGCTTTTGACTTCTCCATTGAATCTGAATGAGATCCTTGCTGGGTAGAGTAATCTTAGCTGTAGTTTTTTCTCTTTCATCACTTTAAGTATATCCTGCCACTCCTTTCTGATCTGCAGAGTTTCCACTGAAAAATCAGCTGATAACCCTATAGGGATTACTTTGCAGGTTATTTTTTGTTTTTCCCTTGCTGCTTTTAATATTTTTCTTTGAATTTAATTTTTGTTAGTTTGATTAATATGTGTCTTGGTGTGTTTTTCCTAGGGTTTATCCTGTATGGGACTCTCTGTGCTTCCTGGACTTGGATGACTATTTCCTTTCCCATGTTAGGGAAGTTTTCAACTATAATCTCTTCAAATGTTTTCTCAGACACTTTCTTTTTCTCTTCTTGTTCTGGGACCCCTATAATTCGAATATTGGTGCATTTAGTGTTGTCCCAGAGGTCTCTGAGGTTATCTTCAATTCTTTTCATTCTTTTTTCTTTATTCTGCTTCTAGGTAGTTATTTCCAACTTTTTTCCTTCCAGCTCACTTATTCGTTCTTCTGCCTCAGTTATTCTTTTATTGATTCCTTCTAGTGTATTTTTCATTATAGTTATAATGTTGTTCATCTCTGTTTGTTCTTTAGTTCTTTGTTAAACATTTCTTGTATTTTCTCAATCCATGCTTCCATTTTATTTCCAAGATTCTAGATCATCTTCACTGTCATTACTCTGAATTCTTTTTCAAGTAGATTGCCTATTTCCTCTTAATTTATTTGATCTTGTAGATTTTTACCTTGCTCCTTCATCTGTGACATATTCTTTTGCCATCTAATTTTTTTTTGTTTTAATGAGTGGGATTGTGTTCCTGTGTTACTGGTTGTTTGGCCTGAGGCTTCCAACACTGGGTTTTGTAGGGTATTGTGTAGAGCTGGGTCTTGGTGCTGAGATGAGGAACTCAGTGCGACCCCACTCAGATAAATATTCCCTGGGGTCTGAGGTTCTCAGTGCAGTGGTTCAAGTCAGAGCTCCCAGCCCAGGGGCTTCGGCCCAACCTTTGGCTCATGAACCAAGATCCTGAAAGCTGCCTGGGGCAGCAAAGAAAAGAAAAATACAAAAACAAAAACCAACAATAAAAAGTAAAAAATAAAATTAGACTAGGAAACTAACAGATATGTTAGAAATAATATAAAAATATAGATGATTCAACAACCAGAAGGTTCAACAGTACCACAATAGTAAAAAGAGGAGGAGGGAAAAACAGGGGGAGGGGAGGCCTTGACTCTTGAGGGTGTGGCCTAAGCAAGGGCGAGGTTTGGGTGGTGAGCATGACCAATGCTCAGGACCCACAGGGCGGGAAAAGGCCCTGTGGGCTGTGTGGGGTGGGGCTTAAGCTCAAGGAAAAGAAGGGGCCCAGTCATGCCCCCCACCCCTGGTCTCAGTGGCAGGGGACCTCACCTGGGAGCCCAGCAGGCTTCCTGGGCTCGAGGGGGTGGGGCAAACGCCCTCCTCTCCTCTCCTGCTCCTCCAGTCTTGAGGGCCCCTCCCACCTGCCTCTCCTGATCTCCCCCCACCTCCCTCCTATGCCCCCAGGACCCGTGTGGCCTCAATGTGGCTTTGGAGGGGGTGGTACCGGTCTGGGAGCTCAGCAGGCTCCCTGGCCCGAGCAGGCCAGTCGATCACCCTCTGCTCCTCTCCCACTCTTCCCACAGAGTCTCTCCTGCTTGCCTCTCCTGATCTCCCTAGCCTCAGGAGCTCCAATCCTGTCTGGCCTCCACTTCTCTTCCCCCCCTCAGTCCCCCTACATCCCACTGGTTCACCTTGGGGCTCCTTCCATCTCCTTGGGTGTCAGAGTCCTCCACCAGCAGCCAGCAGGTGCCCTAGTTGGGAGATGCTCAGAAGTTTGTAACTTTTGACTGTTCTTCATCCAATTCCACCTGCCCCCTCCCCTGCCTGGTAACCACAAATCTGATCTCTTTTTCTATGAGTTTGTTTGTTTGTTTGTTTTTAAAGTATAATTGACCTACAACACTATGTCAGTTCCTGCTTCACAAGATTTCATTCTTTTTCATGGCTGAGTAATATTCCATTATATAAATACACCATATCTTCTTTTTCCACTTATCTATTGATGGACATTTAGGTTGCTTCCATATCTTGGCTGTTGTAAATAACTATGAACATAGAAGTGCATGTGTCTTTTCTAATTAGTGCTTTTGTTTTCTTTGGATAAATACCCAGGAGTGGAATTGCTGGGCCATATGGTAGTTCTATTATTAATTTTTGAGGACTTTCCATACTGTTTTTCATAGTGGCTGTACCAATTTATCAAAACATTCCAAACAACAGTGCATAAGAGTTCCCTTTTATCCCCATTGTCACCAAGATTTGTTACTTGTCTTTTTGATAATAACCATTATGACAGATGTAAGGTGATCTCTCGTGTTTTTGATTTGCATTTCCCTGATGATTAGTGATGTTGAGTACCTTTTCATATTCCTGTTAGCCATTTCTATGTCTTCTTTGGAAAAATGACTATTCAGATCCTGTGCCCATTTTTTTTTAATTGGGTTGTTTGGTTTTATTATGTTGACTTGTATGAGTTCTTTGTATATTTTGGATATTAATTTCATATTGGATATATAATTTGCAAATATCTTCTCCCATTCAGTAAGTGGCCTTGTCATTTTGTTGATAGTTTCCTTCACTATGAAAAAGTTTTTTAGTTTGATGTAGTCCCATTTGTTTATTTTTGCTTTTGTTTCCCTTGCCTGAGGAGACATATCCAAAAAAAATTACTAAGACTGATGTCAAAGAGCTAACTATTTATATTTTCTTCTGAAGTTTTATAGTTTCAGGTCTTACATTTCAGTCTTTAATCCATTTTGAATTTATTTTTGTGCATGGTGTGAGAGAGTAGTCCAGTTTGATTCTTTTGCAAGTAGCTGTCCTGTTTTCCCATCACCATTTATTGAAGAGCTTGTCTTTTCCCCCTATTCTTACTTCCTTTGTCATAGATTAATTGCCTATATAAATATAGTTTATTTCTGGGCTCTTTATACTGTTCCATTTATCTACTTGTCTGTTTCAGTGCCAGTGCTATACTGTTTTGATTACTGTAGATTGTACTATAGTTTGAAATCAGGGAATGTGATACTTCCAGCTTTGTTCTTCTTTCTCAAGATTGTTTTGGCTATTTGGGGTCTTTTGTGTTTCCATACAAATTGTAGAATTATTTGTTCTAGTTCTGTGAAGAATGCCATTAGTATTTTGATAGAGATTGCATTGAATCTATAGATTGTAGGTAGTATGGTCATTTTAACATTATTAATTCTTCCAATCCATGAACATGATATATCTTTCCATCTGTTTGTTTCATATTCAATTTCTTTCATCAGTGTCTTACAGTTTTCTGAGTATGGTTTTATCTCCTTAGTTAGATTTATTCATAGGTATAAATATTTTCATTTCTATGTATTTGGTATGTTGGTTATGTATCCCAACCTTGGAGGAGAGACATTTTGTAGGAGACATTCTATGAGTCCCAGCAGTGCACTTCCTTCTGGTCACCAGAGTTTTATGCTCTAGGGGAACCCCTATGTGGGCCACATGGGACATGTTGTGATGGGCTAACTACTGTGGGTCATCTAGTAGGTGTGGGTGGCCCCCAATCTGTTTGATTGCCAGGTCCTGCCTTGTCCAGATGCTGCCAGCCATTGGTGGACAGGACCAGGTCACGAGGTGGATGACTGCAGAGCCCAGGGGGATCCCAGGACTAGTGCTGGTTCACTGTTTGGCACTCTTTTTCTGAGTTGGGTGTTTGTGGGGCCAGAGGTCCCAGATCTAGTGTTGACCTTCTGGTAGGCTGGGCCCCTTCCTGAAATGGCTAGCTACAGTGTCTAAGCTGTCCCAAAGTTTGTGTTTGCCAGCTGGTGGGTGGGGCCAGATTTTTGGATGGATGGCTGAGGGGTCTAAGGTGCCCCATTGCTCATGCCAGCCTGTTGGTGCATGGGCTGTGTCCTGGCATGGCAGGCTGCAGGGCTGTGGTGGTCTTGGGTTTGGTGTCTGCCTGTTTGTGGGTAAGCCCAGAGCTAAGGGAATCCTGGGACTGGTGCCTGCCCACTGGTGGGTGACGCCAGGTCCTAGGGCTGACACTGGCCCACTCATGGGTAGGGCTAGGTCCTGGTGTCTCTGGCTGCACGTCCTGGGGTATTCCAAAGCTGGTGTCAGTTGCTGATGAGCAGGGCCAAGGTCTAGGGGGTGCTAGGGCTAGTACAGGACCTGGTGGGTGGAACCAGGTCCCAAGATCTCTGGCTGTAGGGTCCTGGGGTCCTGAGTTGGTGTGTTAGCCCACTGGTGGGTAGGGTTGGGGGCCAGATGGTCCTTGGGCCGGTGCCTGCCAACTGGTGTGTGTGACTGGTTTGGGGGCCAGTACTGACCCACTGATGGGCAGAGCTGGGTCCCAGAGGGCCCTGGGGAGTTTCCAGGGCTAGTGCCAGAGCACTGGTGGGTCCACGTTCTGGGCCCTCTTGTGGGCAGGGCTATGTCCCAGGGTGTCTGTGGGCTCAGGAGTTCTTAACACAGTGACATCATGGTGGTTGGGGATGTGTCCCCACTTGGCTAGTTGCTTAGCTTAGCCTGAGGTGTCCAAGTACTGGTGCCAAAAGGCTGGTTGGTGGGGCCAGGTCCAGGTGTTAATAAGATTTTGCCTCTTGCCTCTCCAAGATCAGCAGGGGGGTCTGACCCAGGATCATTTCAAATTACTGCTTCTACCCTGTGTCCTGGAACATGTGAGGTTTTGTGTGAGCCCTTTAAGAGTGGAATCTGTTTTCCACAGTACTTTGGCTCTTCCAACCTGCTGGTCTTCAAAGGCAAATGTTCTAGGGGCTCATTCCACTTCAGGATCCCTGGGCTGGGGAGCCCAATGTGGGGGTCAGACTCCTCGCTCCTTGGGAAGTACCTCTGCAACTGTAATTATCTTCCCATTTGTGGGTCACCCACCCAGTATGGGTCTTAATGGTACTGCATCTCCGTCTCTCCTACCCACCTTATTGTGGTTCCTTCTTTATATCTTTAGTTGTAGAAGATCTTTTCTACTAGAATCCCAGTCTTTCTCATCAATATTTGTTCTGTAAATAGTTGTACTTTTTTTTTTTTTTTTTTTTTTTTTTTTGCGGTACACGGCCTCTCACTGTTGTGGCCTCTCCTGTTGCAGAGCACAGGCTCCAGATGTGCAGGCTCAGCGGCCATGGCTCACGGGCCTAGCCACTCCGCGGCATGTGGGATCTTCCCGGACCGGGGCACGAACCCATGTCCCCTGAATTAGCAGGCGGACTCTCAACCACTGCGCCACCAGGGAAGCCCAATAGTTGTACTTTTGATGTGCCCATAGGAGGAGATGAGCTCAGGGTCTTCCTACTCAACCATATTGGCCACAAATACCCACTCCCCATACTCTTCCTTTTACTCTGGATTTGAACACACCCTTGAAAAGGAAGCTAATTGCTTGGTAGAACCTGACTGCTGCATGCAATCATTTTATTTGGACTGACATTGTACCTGGAGCAGCTGGAGTACATATTGCAGTGTAAGCCACTCCAGAAGTGAAATTAAATTTGTGTCTTCCATGCCCCATTACAGGAAATAATCATCACAGTGGACAACATCACAAAAAACATTGACCTTCTTACTCAATAACTTCAAGAGACTCAACTGACAGGATTCCACTACCAACAAGCACTTCAAATGATCTTGGCCACCAGAGGGAGGCTGTGTCCTGTGGTCAGAAGCAATTGCTGCACATTTGTTCCAAAAATTTCTCTGACCTCTACATCACATACAAGAACATTTGAGATGCTAACCAAGAAATTTCTTGCGTTGCCACCACAGTCCTTATATTATCATGGAAGGCCCTTTCCACATTGATTACCTAGGAGCCATTGAAATATTTGCCAACTTGCTGCAAGTCTTGATTTAATTCCTCCCTATAACATCTAATGATCACTTTTCTGCTTCTTTTAATAGGTATCCCCCTAACTAAATACTTTGTCTCCAGATTTTTTTTTTGAATTACAGACAACTGTCAGAGCACAACAGATGGTTCAGTTACTTCTCCAAGAACAGAGCCAGTAAGAAACTGCTGACTATATGGATTATATCACCAAACATTGACCACAAATTCAGCAGAAATTACTCTAATCCCTAAGATTATTCTAAGACAAACAGTGTTTGTCCTGAGCAAGAGTCGGACTGACAAGGATAAACACAGTCTTTTCCTCTTTTGCTTAAATCTGCTGACAATGCCTGACTCAGACCTTCCAACTACCCATAATTTATCTTACAATTGATTAGCTGAGATTAGAGCTTGCTAACCACAGAGAAAAAAACTTCCTTTTCAGATAACTAACTAAGGCTCCCCCATCTTGCAAAACAACCGCAAATATAAATCACCCCACCTGCAAATTGTTTATCCCTCCCTATAAAAACCTAAAGCAAAACCACCTGCTGAGATACTCTGATCTTTGGAACTGGAGTATTATCCTTATTGAAGTAACCTAACCTGAACAAATCAATCACCTTGTTCAGTTTTTATTTTGATAGTAATCATTTAGAAAATCTTATTAATATAATCAATGTGAATAAACATACCTAATAATAACCACTTTCTTACCTCAACCCAAGTATAGCCATGCAAGACATTCACTCAGAGAAAGAGCAAACTCACATTATTCCCTAATAAACTCTATGATAATAGGATACAATTAAGGTGAGCTATTAAGGTGGTACTATGTAAAGGACCCAGGAATATTGAAGTTCTGCCTTGACCATCCCATTCCTCTTTCTCCAAAATCTCCAATGGAGAAATACTCATATAGTAAGCCAAGCAAAGCAAAAAAACATATTATCAGGAGAATGTAAGGCCCATACATTACTGTAAAACTCCAGTGGTTTGGCTGACTATATAGAAAAATTGTTTTCCCTAAGTAAAGTAGCATCAAGCCAGCAGACCCTAAAGTTGCTCTGTTTTGACCTCCAAAGCCTAAACTCTGAAATCTCCATTCCAATGGGACACTCAAGAATAAATCAGTGGAAGAAAGAGAATGATTATTTCATGAGAGCTTATGTATAACTCTAAGAAAAATCTTTTTAAAATTTTGGCATAACAAGTGCCCTAGAAATGAACTGAATCCAGATCAACGCTCCTCTTTACAGGTCATGAAGAAAAGGGAAGGAAGGCAAATAGGATCCTCACTTTCTTCATGCCAAAAGTAGCAGTGGGCAGGGAATGACTCTTAAAGATGAAATATAAACAACTTCTACCACTGAGCTCTTATTGTCTCTGTCTGCTAAGTGGCTAAAGTTAGCAGGAGACTCAAAAAACCTCAGAAATTAAAGATTCTTATAATGTATTGGAAGATTTCATAGTCTCATTATAAACTGTATTATTTTTGCTTAGAAATTATTATAATTTATCTTTAGTTGATTTTGATTAAATGTATGCATTCCTTATAATACAATCACTAATATGAAAAGAGTTACATTTATGGAATTTGTTTGTTGAACTTCGAAGTAACAGTTATCTTTTTTGTCCTGGAAATACCAAAGAATCAAATGTTAATATTCCTCCAGTCTTGGAACAGAATTGTAAGAGAAAGAGGAAGATGCTTTAGCCTTTTCTACCCCTCTAGGAGCAACATGAAAGTCTGAACTCACAAAACATTTGCAGCAACAGGCTCTTAAAGGCTATTTCTAATCCAAACAGCAATAAAACAAGCTTAAAGTCCAGTGTATGACTTTAAGTATGATGTGATGACAGAGAATACAAAAGGACTTAAGCAGAAAAAGAAAAAGACAACTGAGCTCCTGAGGCAGTAAGAATTTTTTCTTTGCAGATGCCTTACAAATAAATCTATCATGTTTCAAGTGGTAGTCATAAAGCAGAGCAAAAATACCCAAAAGGAAAAACAAGAAAATGACCTCTGTGCAGATGGAAAAATATTTTCTAAAAAGTCTTTATCTCCACTCAATACAAGGTGGAGAAACAGTATGCTCTAACCATCTAGAGCAGACTATTTAGGCTCATACCTTGAGTTAAATGAATCAGATACAAAGATAAAAGCAGCCTGTATCCCTTAAGTGGAAATCTATTATTATATCTCAAAAGTATACTGTAACAGAATATTTTAGGTTCTATCGTTCTATTATGATATCTTGATAGTTTTCAGGTGGTTCTGCCTATACATATCTTTTCCATCTCTTCCATGAGGAAGAGGGACATCATTTATACAGGCAAGTGACTCCCTTACCCTCCTTCATTTTCTTAGGAACACCTTAAGCCTGCCCTTTTCCAGCTGATTGCATATAGATAACTCATTTAAAGATTATATATATATATATATAATATTACAATATTTACACTATAATATTAAAGATTATATAGGTATGATATTATATAATATCTGTGTAATCTTTATAATATCTATAGATACTATATATCTATAATATCTATATCTATATAATATATATCTGTATCCCAAGTTCTTGCCAGAAAATATAACCCTGGGTTATCTGCTATTTTACCCTTGTCAAAAGCTTGATTGCCAGACATACTATTTATGGGTGATGTGCTGAAGGATAGGCAGTCTACCTACTCCCTCATCTCTTCTAAATTAGAATTGAACATCAATACTGATGTTCAAGACCTGAGAATGTGTACCACATTGTGATGCAGCAGCCTCTTAATGAACTACTGTAACAAGTTGAGCTTTTTCCTTACATCTTTGGACAATTTAAATAAACAGCTCACTCAGAGTTAATCCTGCATATATCAGAGACAAGAAGAGTGATGTTTTTCTAATAAATTGATTGGCTTTAATTTATGGATATTCTAAATCTTGTAAATGATTTTATTTCCATCTTTGTTTCACCTGGTAAATCTTAGGGCCAAATTTGCATCTCATTTCTAGCAAATGCACAGAAAAATATATTGATCTGTGCTAATCTAACCCAAGGGTTCGTTGGTGTTCCTCTTGAATTCTTTCCCTTTGACTCTATCCCTCAATTACGTTTCACTGTAAGATACAACAAACTCTTTAAAAGTAGAGTTGCTATTATTTGTCTATCTTCAATTGAATGACACGTGGAATAGTAATTAAAGAAGCTTCCCCAAATATAATTAAGGTTTATGGAAATATTCAGAAGTACAATTGATAAATTATCATTACTTATGTCTATTTGCAGCTTTATCCTTTCATTAAGAGAGCACGCAGTTCACTCTGATAATATTACATTGTTTTAATGTCAATGTTCCTGTGCAATTTATATTTCAACACATTGAGAATAACGGTTTCATCTTGAACAGTGTTAAAAATACTCTTTTCCTGGTGACATAACTAATGAGCCACCAAAAAGGCATGTCTGTAACCAGGAAGGATATTAAATAACAACTGACAGAATCATATGATAAGTTGCTATATTTTGACATCTAAAGGATTATTTTCAATTATTTTTCTTGGACAATTAAGCTTATTCAAATTCCATAATGGGTTGTGTCAGTCATCATCATACATAAAACACTTTAATGGTGTACAGTAAGCTTTTTGCTCTTCATATAAATATCTTAGGACCTATAATTACACCTCATTAAATCCTGGCACCATAATTTGGAAATCCCATTCATAATATTTAAAATTATACTAAGTAAATAAAGTGTATTATCTCTAAAGCATTCATGAACATGAACTTGTCTACAGGATAATATTTTAAATTGCATAAACTAGGTACAAGCATAATACAAGAGGTTGATAATATAAAATGACAAGAACTTTTGTTTTTTTCTACCATAGAGTAAGTGTACTGGATCAATACACTCAATACATTTTTATACATATTTGTTCTAAAAGCAAACCTAAAAGATATATTTGTTACCTTACCTATAATGCTTTATCAAAGTTAGTTAACTCAACCAGTGTTTTACTCAATATAATCATTGAATAGATGAAATTTGGGGAAGTATAACATGCTAAAAAACTTGAAATTGCCTGAGATTTTACTTTGTTTGCCAACTAACAAGAAAGCATTCCACAAGTTCACTGATGCTGGCCTCCTTGGTCATAAACAATGACTTTATTACTGATAGTATGAGCAGTAGCCAGAGTATCAGCATTTTCTAAATTGCCTGAACCCCAATTTCCAACGGTTGACCTAAAGAGAGAAAGGTGTGCCTGTAAACACATTAGGTTGCATGACAGGAGAGGAAGCCAAGCTCAGGGAACCTGAACCTTTTATAATGGATGGTAAACCTGCTTGATCTTTACCCCAAAGGGAGACATCTTTACACTGGACAGTAAATAAACCTACCCTTTGCTCCAGTGGGAAATACTCTCTCTATTTTCAAAGGCTGTTCACTGTACAAACATCCTTGAGAAGATACTTCAGAAGAAGGACAACAAATGTCTCAGCTCTCAAGACATGCAGAAATGTGAGAGACCAATTGTGAGTTGTTTCCCAATATATGGCATATGAAAAGTCCCAGTAAGAGCCTTTGATATAATATTACAATATTATGTGTCTCCAAAGTTCATAATAGAATGAGTGTAATTTTTAAAGTTAGGAGTTTCACCATAAATTTTTTATTTCTCTTCAAAAGGAATATCAAATTTTCCTGTTGGTTTGTTTTATCTACCATACAAGGTGTATATTTTCCTATTCTAATAAAATTACATTTATGCTCAGTAATTCTCGGAATGCTTACAGCTGGTAAGCTCTTAAAAGTACAGATTCCTGAGCCCTATCCTTGGAGATTCTGGTGCAGCAGGTCTGTAATGAAACATGAGAATCTGTATTTTGAAGTGTTTTCAAGGTCAACACACACATGAAAAGGTGTTCAACTTCATTAATTATCAGAGAACACTAATTAAAACCAAAATGCAATACTACTGTATACCCACCAGATTGTTTGTTTTAAAAAGATAAAAACCAGAACTCACAAGTGCAAACTGGAACAACCACTTCAGAAAACTGGCAGGATCTTCTACTGAACATGGCAGTTCCCATGACATGGTGACTTTACATTTCTACAGAAATGTAAACCAATGTTTACTAGAAGGCATATACAAGAATATCAATAGCAAAACTTTATGTAATAGCCAAAAACTAGAAACAACTGAAAGGTCTATCAACAGTAGAACAGAAAGATAAATTTTGGTATCATCATTCAATAAAAATATATATGGCAATGAGAATGACTAAACTACCACTAAGCACAAGAACATAAATGAATCTCACAAACATAATGTTGAGTGAAGTAAGCCAGTCATTAAAAGGCTACCTACTGTATAACTCCATTCACATCATATTCAACAATATTTGCCAAATATTATGACTGAAAGGAGATTACTACTTATAATACACAAAGTTTCCTTACTAATCATTGAGAAAAAACACTTCAAATACCTTAATATGAATGTGTGGTTATGCAACATACAAAACAAGGATATACAAATGGATAATATGCCCATGAAAAGATATTCAACTTCCATAAAAGAAATGTAAATAAACATCTAAGAGATCACATTTCACTCATCAAACTTGGAAGAATTAAGATATTTAACAAAAACTAGAATTGTTTTATGTAAACAGATTCTTTCCTGTAAAGTTGGTAGATACTTACATTAATATATTTCTAAAGGAACTTTAAAAGTGTATGTTACATCATCAAACATGCATACCTATTAATCCACTAAACACAGAGATTTTTGTCTAATTGGATTATTGTTAGACTGCAACATCTCAGTGACTGACATGGCTGAGGCTAATAAATGAATGTTGAATGAATGAATGAATAAACTCAACTAAAGATTGGGCGAGATGAAAAATTGTATTTGAGCAAAATTGTTTTCTATAGAATTGTTCATACTAGAAAAGAAATGGAAATAACCTATATGTCTATAATTAAATACATGGAAAATTAAGAGATATTAGAAACAAGAGGCTCCCCTATTTATTGACATAGGAAATAATCAATAATAATGTATAGAGTCAAAAGCAAGTTAAAACATCAAATGCAGCAGAGTATTTCACTTAAAAATATATGTATATACTTATGTGTATATGTGTAAAGAGAGATGTGTTTGGAAGGATAGTTACAAAAATGTTAATAATGGTGTTTTCTGATGTATGTAGTTTAGGGACACTTTTACTTTCTCTTTTATATAATTTGAATTGTTTTATTATGTGCATGTATCACTTTTTAAAGTAGTTATTTTTTACAAATTAAAACCAAATTATATTAAAATCATACTTACAAACACCTTCTAAAACATCTCTCATTTCCATTGAGTCTTAACATTGACAAAGATTTACTCAGTGTAGAAATTCTAACAGCCCTAATAAAAGCAATGCCTGGCATTAACATCTATCTATTTTATTTTAGAGCTTAACTTACCATCAGTTACATTCAAACTCTGCATCTCTTTACAATTCATTGTATGTTGTGATAACAAGAAATTTAAGTATGTATCCAAAATACACCACAAATAAAATGTCCAAATATAAGACATTTACTCAAACTGAATGCAAACATCCACAGACATCTCCTTAGATTAGAGTCTAATTTTAACTTTAATCTGGAAATATGAAAATTAAGAACTCTCTACTTTAAAATGGGCAGGAAGCCATTTTGAATTGCTGAGGAAACACTTTGCACCCAACCCATGTAAAATGCTCCTAAATATTGCTTCTGTGATATTAAGATGGAGTGATAAAAGAAGTAGATTTTATTGTACACAGAGAAGTTATCAGGTCTAGTTATTAATGATTTCTCCAACAAATATAGAGTACCAAATGTGTCCTAAGCCATGCATTAGATGTTATGAAGGACAAAAAAAATCATAAGATAAAATCTTTGTTCTTGAGAAGCTCTCAGTTAAATTGGAGAGATAAAACTCTTGGATACATAAAGAATGGGAACAATTCCAGATAACTGATAATCAGGTGGTAGACAAAGGATGTATGTGTGTGTCTGTGTATATCTGTGTATGTATGTCTGAGAAAAGTAGATTAATGTTCCCTGGGATTTCAGATATAGAGATGCAAAAGCAAAATTAAGAAGATGTAAACAAGGACTAACTAATGGAGTTGACACAGAGTAAAGCAAGTACAACTTAATTGATGAAGTCCCGTACCCCAAGCACTGTTAAGTCTGTATTAAACATAAGGTAAGAACACTATCTTTCACCCAGTACTCACAATGTGGATATCCAAGATTTCACTATTAATATACTACAAAAATATACAACCTTTTTAGAAGCTGTGTTAGCTAGAGTTATCCAGAGAGACAATATTAATAAAGTTAATAACATCAATATATATATATTGAGAAATATATATATATATATATATATTTTAAGAAAGTTATTATAAAGAATTGGCTCATGTTATAGAGGCTGAGAAATCCCACAATCTACCATCTGCAACGTGGAAACTCAAGAAAGCTGGTGGTATAATTCAGTTCAAGTCTGAAGGCCTGAGAACCAGGGGAGCTGATAGTGTAGATTCTACGTCGGGTCTTAGGGCCTCTGAACTAGGAGTACTGAGGGAAGATTGATGTCCTAGCTGAAGCAATCAGGCATTTTGTTCTTTTCAAGCTCTCAGTGGATTAGATGATGCTCGCTCACATTAAGGAGGGCAAACTGCTTTACTGTGTCCACTTATTGAACCTCGAGGTCAATATGCTAAGAGAAATAAGTCAGACACAGAAAGACCAATACTGTGTGATATCACTTATATGTGGAATCTAAAAAAGCCAAACTCATAAAAACAGAGAGTAGAAAGGTGGTTACCAAGAGCTGGGAGTTGTGGGAAATGGAGAGAAGTTTGTTAAAATATACAGACTTCCAGTTAGAAAATGAATAAGTTCTAGGGATCTAATGTATAGCAAGGTGATTATAGTTAATAATGCAGCATTTCACACTAGAAAGTTAAGAGAGTAGAACTTAAATGTTCTTACCACAAAAAGGAAATGCTAATTATGTGATGGTACTGTTAGCTAAAGCTATCGTGGTCATCATAAGTCAAATGCTAATTTCATCCAGAAATACCCTCACAGATACACCCAGAAATAATGTTTAGCCAATATCTTGGCATAAACATAATATCTCTATTATCCAGTCAAACTGACACACAAAATTAGCCATCAGAAATTCACCCTTGTCAACTTAGCACTATATGCATCTCCTTAAACCATACTTAATCACCAAATAAAAACAACCAAAGTCATAATTCCACCTAACATGGTACAACTCTGCTGTTTACAACTGAAAATGTCCTCACCCCCTCCCCAGAAAAGGAGGTAAATAGGAGAGTGATGTTTATTTTCCTTCTTGTTGTCTCATATCTTAAATATAGTGATATAAAGTCAATACATTTTCTGAGACATGAGAGGAAATAAGAGAGGAAAGAAAAATTCTATAAACACTATATACACATACAAATGTATTCATAACAAAATATGAAAGAAATATTCATGATAATTACCTTATTTCTGTACTTGGCCATCTGGTTGTAGCTGGTATTTATAATTGCCTTTTTCCACTACCCACACTATATTCACTTTGTCTTCAGCAAGCACCTTAGCTGGTCATAGTTCTTTACCTGATGGGGTGACCAAAATCTTTATTCCTGAAGGATCTGGGCCATTAGTCATCCTGCGTGGGTTGGGTTGTTGTAGTTTTCTATTGACCTTAATCTTAGGACATGGTAATGATTAGAGATTCCCTAAGGAATCTCCTGTATTCCAGACATACTCTTTTTTTTTTTTTTTTTTTTTTCGGTATGCAGGCCTCTCACTGTTGTGGCCTCTCCCATTGCAGAGCACAGGCTCCGGACGCACAGGTTCAGTGGCCAGTAGTAGCCCAATTTCCCCTGGTAGTCAGTATCAATCAACATAGCCAGCACAGTAATTCCCTTCTTTGCCTATTGATTCAGATGTATGAGGAAACCAAAGTGGCCAGGTGGCAGTCAACTTTCAGACCAATGAAATCATTGTTGTGTCTCCTGGTGGATGTTTCCCTCCCTTTGGAACCAGGACCTCAAGACAAGCAGAGCATAAAATCATGGGAAGAGGAAGCAAAAATTTTGCAAGTGGTATCACTAGGATAAGAAATATAAGAATAGTCAGTACCAGTTTCAGTGGGAGTGAAAAGGAGGGCTACTTACTCCCAACCAGAAGAAACAGGATCAAGTAGAAATGAATGCTTGAGTAAGTTGAGTTTTGATGAATGAATCATAGCTGGCTGGCTATATGAGGAAATTGACAGCCAGAAAGCATAAGTGTCTGGGCTAGTTATTTGTCTATTGTTTCTCAGCAATATATCAATTCTATATTATACTATGCTCTGAAGTATTAGAGCTTAGAGTCTGCAAATTGCATATGCTAAACACCTTTTCCAGCTGGCTTCCAGCTGGCTTCTGCCAATTGGGATGCACTGGAGGGATATTAGGAAAGAGAGAAGAGGCAAACACCTCAAATCGCAATTTTACCACATGGCAGCACCTCTGTCATGGTCTCAGCTCCTGAAGCTGTGGCCTCTACAACCATGGTTCGGGTTACTGCAGTAACAGCCCTTCCTCTGATAAGCCCACCTCTTCTTTCCCTTTCATTTCTCTAGGCCTAGAGAATTTACTAGTTTCATTTATTAGTTTTATCTTCTCCTTTTTGCTTTTCTACCCTGCCAATACCTGTGTAATAAATTCCCTGTATTAAATCCTCTCTTCTGAAACAGGTAGTGTGGTTTCTCTTTCCCTCACTAGTCTCTAACATGTACTTAGTGACAAGCTGAGATTCTTGGATTAGATTGCTTACTTTTTGAGCTTGAATGCAGTGATAACCTCCTCATCAAAGTGAATTTGTACACTGGTAACCAGTAACATGCAATGACATCATGTTTTTGCTTAGGATGAAGTATCTTCTGAAAGCAAAACTTTGGAAGCCCAGGTGGCTACTGCACTTAATAGGAATGATGGCCACAAGAACTGGAAGGCTGCCTGATCATTTCCAACTGTTCTGGAGAGCTTACAAAAAATAAATGATAAGTTCAGGAATTTAAAAAATCTCAAACTATGAAAAAAATCTCATTTATTATAACTACAAGACAAACATGGCTGAACATCAAACCCAATAAAGTTAAGAAATTTGAATCTTAAAATTTCTCTAATATTTTAATATTTAATTTAAAATGATATTTACCGTATCCTTGCCAGTATAAGTAGGTCTTCTTCTGTATGAAAAAACTAGTTTTCCAATTCTTGAAGACACTACAATGATCCCACATGAGATTAATTAGCTTACCAAGAAATTCCTCAAGGACCCACCCATAAACCTTCATTCATTGCTTCCAATCCTATAACTGTAATCAGATATCAACATACCCCAGGAAGATAAATGCAGAGTCTGACCTGAAAAAATACAGCTTATACTCCTAAACTTTGAAAGGCTTTAAAAATATGTCACAACAAATTAGTCTTTTCAACAGGTAGTGCTGGAATGACTGAATATATTTAGCAATCTGCTCCAATGTCATATTCCATCCCCCTCAGTTTAACACCCTTAGAACTCAATTATACACATGTATGTATAAAATATTTTATTGAGGCAATTTTTATACACATATATATGTATATACCACATATATATGTATATATTCTCCTTTCCAGGGATTCTGGACTTAACGTACTACTCCAAGAAGTTGAGTATCTCTAATAGTTTACTTAATTATTTAATGGAAATATAGACTCAGCAGTGAGCTACTTTCAATGAATTTGAGTCACTGCTCCCTGAGTTAATATAAAAGAAGAAATAAAATGTTTAGGAAGATCACAATGTTGGAGTAGTATTAGTATGCACAACCTGAAAATGCACCTCTCACTATGTCTCCCACAGAAGGACCATAGGACATTCCCTTAACTAGGCATTGGGAAATGTGGTAGTAAAGAAAATACTGTGTCAGTTAGAAAGCTCTGGGGCACCTGTCCTCTGAAAACTAAAATAATGGTGGGAGGTGCTACCATTGTAACCAGATTCCTGATGGGAATGGGAATAGTGGAATGTCAGAATGCAGGAAGTCAATTGTCAGTACTTAACTCCAGTGCTAAGATAGGCAAATTAGCATAACAGGA
This sequence comes from Aethalodelphis obliquidens, assembly GCF_003676395.1. Classification (NCBI taxonomy): domain Eukaryota; kingdom Metazoa; phylum Chordata; class Mammalia; order Artiodactyla; family Delphinidae; genus Aethalodelphis; species Aethalodelphis obliquidens. Next base: position 6,032,506 of record NW_020838004.1, on the reverse strand, counting down.
AATAGAACAAGAGCAGCAATCAGAAGGTTTGACCTATGGTACTTAGATATTTGGTAATGGTTAACTGATCACCTTATCTCTGGAAAGAAAACTGGTGAGAATCTTACTAAAGTATTACTTGATCTAGATAACTTAACAAAGTCTAGTTCTAGTTGGCACTATAATATAGCCTCACAGCTTCTTGCTCAGTTACCCAACTTAATGGGATCCCCTTAAGGAAGAATCCTACAATGCTGCCCAAGAGTATACCGTAAATATTACTCCAAGCTTGCCTAGGAGTAAAGGAACCTAAAGCTATTATTCAGGGTGACTCTCCATAGGAAAAGAAATCTTTCTGGGATTAATAAATACTGGCCTGTGTTGATACTAATTTATGAGTACCTAAAACATTAGAGGTCCACCATCAAAGGGAAGGATTATTGTGGCCAGGTGATAAAAAAAGTTTTGTCCTAAGTCTCACAATGAACAAAGTAATTCTACAAAACCATTGTGCATCATTTCTCCAGTTGCTGAATGTATGAATTCAATAGGCATGTTTGGCAACTTGCCAAATGGAATGGAGTAAGAGTTGTTATGGTAGAAAAAGCCAAGTAAAATGCCCTGGAACATTCCCTCCATCCAGGAAGCCAGCACTCCCAGAACAAACCACATGGCATGTCGAGTCCACCTGCCGATGCAGGGGACACGGGTTCGTACCCCAGTCCGGGAAGATCCCACATGCCGCGGAGCGGCTGGGCCCGTGAGCCATGGCCGCTGAGCCTGCGTTCCGCAGCGGGAGATGCCCCAACAGTGAGAGGCCCGCGTACTGCAAAAAAAAAAAAAAAAAAAAAAGATATCAAATACCTCCTCATGGACCCAGTCTCTGAAACTATGGTCTCTCATCCACTGTCTTAGCTCCTGAGATAGTGGCGGCTCCTGAAGTAATAGTATTTCCTTAGGCAGTTGGAGTTTTTGAGGAAGGAACCCCTCCTCGCTTCTAAGTTGTGATTAACAACATCTCCTCCCTGTTGTTTTTTCAGACTTAGATACTGGCAGCTTCCTGCAGTTACTAATCTTTTTCTCTCTCTCTCTGTCTTTTTTTTTTTTTTTTTTTAGCTCTTCCAGGTTTTCAACACCTGCATAACCAGTTTCCTGAATTACACCCTCACTTTTTTTTTTTTTTTCTGGTACTTGGGTCTCTCACTGTTGTGGCCTCTCCCGTTGCAGAGCACAGGCTCCGGACGCGCAGGCTCAGCGGCCATGGCTCACGGGCCTAGCCACTCCGTGGCATGTGGGAATCTTCCCGGACCGGGGCACGAACCCGTGTCCCCTGCATCGGCAGGCGGACTCTCAACCACTGCGCCATCAGGGAAGCCCACACCCTCACTTCTTGAAAGACTTTGCATAGTTTCTTTTTTCCTGAGCAGAATTTGACTAAAACAGGGGTGTTTTCCATGGGATGAGATTCAGTGATTAATGCAGTAATCATATATTTCAGTATCTGATGTGTGCTTCTAGGAGTGTGCCTATGTCATTAGAGAATAACATTGTTAAGGAATTATTACCACGTAATACAATTAAAAGTGCAGCCATGTGCATCAACAGCACGTGCAGTGACAAAACGAAGAACAGGAAGAAGAGATGAGGCATCTCTAAGAGCCTAGAAGTGATGACATCAATAGCAGAAATAAAATAGAGTAGGAGAGACCTCTCAGAGGGAAAATGAAGGAGTATTAAAAATTCTTATATAGAATAAGAAGGAAGTGTTGTGATATTTATTCGATTACCTGACATAAGTTTAAAGTCAACTTGCTCAGCGAAATATTTCCCTCTCCTTTCTTCATCTGGAGGGCATTTTCCAACTCTATCATCATACGTTCCTTTTGTATTTTATTGTCTCCTTTTTAACACCAGCGTATAGATAATCAAAGCTCAGATTCCTAAGAAGTTTGTAATCCTAGTATTTCCTGGAGGCTGTTTAAGATATAATGTAGACATAAGCACAGATATAGACAAGGGCATAGACATAGATAAAGATATGTTTAATACTCAAAAATGATAGACAGTCCCATCTGACACATGAGAGGCTTAGTGATGGACTACAAATTTATCCAAAATGTACTAGTCAGTTTTTTGAACAATTGATAAACAATTATATAGAGACTTTCACTTTTTTTACATACAAAAAAAAAATGGTTTACTTGTGGTCCACTAAGCAAGGTATTAAAATTTGATACTTTTAACTTAAAGCATTGTGTAGTAGGTTTTACCAAAGAACTGGGTTAGTATTCTACTAAGAAGTCTGGCTGCAGACTTCCTTTCAGAACACACACAGAGGTAATTGGAAAAACTTGTGATTTGGGGAAATACTTTATTAACAGTATATTATCTGTGTTGTCTTAAGCTAGCTGTAGTTTTCTATATTCTTGCTTTTTGTTTTTAATTGCTTTATTTTACCTTCACAAATGCCAATTTTATTTTCAGAGTTAACTAACAAAGCCAGCAAGTAAGGTAAATATGGATCTCGCAAACAGATGATTTTATGTAACTATTATACATAGACCCAACAGATTTATGATTCGGATTAAAGGACAATGAAAAGCAAACAGAGTGACTGTGTGAAGAGGCAGTTATTTTATCTTGGACCAATTTAAGACGGCTTCATGGATTGAGGAAGGTAAGGAGCCATTACCGTGACAGGACAGCAGTAATCTTACAGAGTCATTGGAATTCCAGGGTTTCAGGTTACTCTCTGTAGCTGTTTAAGCATCTGTTTCTTTTACCATTTAAGGCTAATCTATATATATATATGTCTATTTATAGACTGCCTATTTGGTAGGTCAATCAGCCAGCAAGAAATTATTGAGAGAGGCTAGTGTGCTCTAAAGTGGGTCTGAGTATGTTGTGAGCAGTGTATTAGGTGATAGAAAACCAAATTCCTGATCTAGAGTCCATGGGCCAGACTGTCACTGTATCTCACACACATAGCACAGGACACCTTCTCAAAGAAGCAGAATAAATTAGCCAAAGTGTATTTCATCATTTGAAAAGTATCAAATGAATGCATTAATAAGTAAAAAATTTCAAGAAATATTCTCTCTTTAATTCATGAATCGTATTAACTATTAATATCAAAAGGATAGAGGAAAGATACAGATTCCAACTACAATGCATTCTGTCAGAATTCACAGTGAGGTAGATTCATCCCAGAGCCTATTCCAGTTGTAGGGCTCCCACCTCCTGGCGCTGCAAACCAGTCAGCCATGAGCTATCTCCCTCTCTCTGGCCAGATATAATTGTTGAAAGAGAAAAGACTTTCACTGCCCTAGCAACGCTATCCTCTCCTGCTTCCTTGGCAGCAACAGGGAGGCCAAAAGAAATTATCCAGAGAGCAAGAGCTCAAGCCTGGAGAGTCATAACCTAGGCTTCTAGAGTGGTTAGAATGTAAGGGTTCCTGGTGGACTTGAGGGAGTGAGGGGTGCCTAAGGAGAAAATAAATGGTAGTATATACACCTTGTCAAGTTCATGGAGAGGATTATATGTCCTTTGAATTACAAAGGAGAGCTTTCTGCAAAGAGCTGGAAATTTAGTCCTGCAGTCAGCTGATTTGTTTAATTATAGGAAATCTAAGGTATCCCATTAGTTCGAGCTTTATTGTATTATTAAGGGGAGGTTTTTAGGGATAGAAATGTCTCTGAAATATGAGAAACCTTTCTTGCTGCCGTAGGTGAACTTATCTCCCGGTCATCATCTTCCCAGTTCAGCTTTAACGTCTGGAGTACTGTTACCCCAGACACAACAGTTATTTAATCTCATTTCATTTTTCAATGTCAGTGCACATTAATATTTTATAAATAGAAACAAAGTCCATAAGCTAAATTTTTCTCATAAGAATGTGCAGATGTATTTTTTAAAGTGATGTATTTTATCATTATAATTTTATGATCTTTTAAAGCATCTAACAGTGGAAATCTGAGAGTCTTCCCCTCATTGCATCAGATTCTCCAATAACATTTGTCATATGAAAACAACTATCTTCTCAATTAATTAGACAACAGAAAATACCAAATGCAGTGCTGCAAGGATATTTAACTTGAAAGAAACTAAGAAAAAGAATATTTCTATAAATAAAAACAAATTTTAAGAACTATAACATAATTATTCAGAGTGAATGCATACTGTCACAGTGTTTTACTTACTTCTTTATAATTTACCTAAAATGCAGATATTTAAATGGATTTTTGGTAGTCAAACATTAATAAAATAATTTTTAAAGGTAACATCAAATAATAATCACAAAGGACTTAACTTATGTGACCCCATGCCAAATATTTTCACTTCACGTGGTGCACAACTTAGTGTGTTTCAACTAAAAAAAACTCTCATGGGGACAAATATATCTCTATTGTTTATTACTTTATAGGCCCCATGTCTGAGGGAGTAGAGACTGTATGAATCAATGGCACACACAACCCAGATTAGATACGGCATGGTTTCATTTCATTGGACACTCATAATTCAGGGAGTTTTCCCCCACCTGTTATTGGAAATTTTCTATCAGTCAGACTCCTTCATCACTGAATTTTTCCCCAAAGCACACTCACTAAGTGAGTGCTTAGTGAGTGAAGCAAAGCAAAGTGCTTTGCTTCCCCAAAGCACTGCCCACCAACAAACATAACACCCCTCTCCCTAGGTGCTTTTAAACAGCTGGTACTGCATCTTCTCATATGTTAGTAAAAAAAAAAAATTTTTTTTCTTAGCAATGATCTAAGACAGGTGGCTCCAAATTGGTTCTCTAATCCCTAGGTCTCCATGGCAGGCCCTCAGTGTACCCTGAAATGGGTGAGAACATGTCCCTTGAGGCTAGAATGCTGGGACACTTGACCCTCTACTTTCTCTCTGCTTCAACTAGATTCACTATTCTTTCTCCCCTTTTACTTTGAAGTTCATCATTAATATATCATTTAAGAGGAAAATTAAAAGGTTCTACTATTTTTACACATTTAAAAATCTTTTATTCTCAGGCTGATTATATCTCATGAGGGAGATTTTTCCTTTCTTTTTTCTCCTAATTGAAGAAAACGTGTATGCTGCATCTGGCAAATGAGGGAACAAAGGTAGGTGAACATTAAGTATGTGTGAATCATATATTGCTTATTAATGTCTTTTCCCAAATAAATTATAAGTTTCAAGAGGGCTGAAAGCTCTTCACATGCTGTTATTCTTTGGAGCGCTAAAACAGTGAACAAAGACAGTGATGCTCAATAAAGTCTATTTGGTTTTATTTTCTTCTTTCATCCCCCATCAATATTAAAATCAACTTAAATTCAGAATGATGTTTATTTTTGGGTAAGTATGCTCGAATATCTGTGACCATGAGTCATATCTACTTAGTGGGCAATTTTTTTAATAAGTTTATTTATTTATTCATTTAATTTTTGGCTGCGTTGGGTCTTCATTGCTGCGTAGGGGCTTTCTCTAGTTGCGGTGAGAGTGGACTACTCTTCGTTGAAGTGCATGGGCTTCTCATTGCATTGGCTTCTCTTGTTGTGGAGCATGGGCTCTAAGTGCACAGGCTTCAGTAGTTGTGTCATGCAGGATTAATAGTTGTGGCTCGTGGGCGCTAGAGCACAGGCTCAGTAGTTGTGGCACACAGGCTTAGTTACTCTGCATCATGTGGGATCTTCCTGGGCCAGGGATAGAACCTGTGTCCCCTGCACTGGCAGGTGGATTTTTAACCACTGCACCATCAGGAAATTCCTTGGTGGGCAATTTAAAGCACGTTTTCACAGGATCCTAAGACTCAACTGTGTTTTGTGCACCAAGTGAAAATCAATGCTCTGTTATGTCTATCACCATATGTAACATCTCTGAATGAATCTTTTCAACCTCCTTATCAGACATACAGCACAGGGATAAATTATCTTTATACACCTTATGTGTGTCACCAAAAGTAGCCCCAGGAACACTGTAACCTAATGAACTAAGAATGTCCAATAAATGATTAGGCTGCACTTGACAGGGAAAGCTCACACTCTGTTCTTTAAAATCTAAAGTACAGTATTTCTAGGGAAAACCTAGTTCCCCGGAAGTTCCTCCTAAAAGAACACCCATGATATTTTAACACTTGCCAGATGCAAAGTCTCCAGCTTTTAGTCCTAATTTTACTAATGTTTTTCTACAAAGAATCCATAAGATCATTTTAATCATAGTCATGGTGGGTGGGGTTTTTTTTTCCCAAGGAATTAACCGTATTTTGTTATTCTTGCCAAATTTTATAATTGAAAGTATCCAAATTTTCTAATTTTAAAACTATATCTGCTACAAATATAGTACAGAGTATAAGTTATCTAAATATTTTGAATCTATAAGTACCTCAAGATCAATTGTTTCCAGAAGAAAACAGCTTTATGGCCCTATCCTGAGTTTATGGAAGGTAAGTGAAATGATCTGTTGAATTATTAAGATAAGAATCAAATAAAAAAGAAGCTTTTTGCAACTCAATGTAACTAATAATGTAAGTGGAGACAATCAAGGAAAATCATTTTACCAAAACACATATAAATCACAAAATTCTTCTGACAGTTCATGGGCTACTGTACATTACTTTAAGTAACTTTTCTAAGTCTATGATGATATTGATATGTGTTGTCACATTATGTTAACCCTGAAGGCTTTTCTACGCTTTATTTTCAAATATATGAAATAATACCTGAATTTAGGCATATAATATGCTGCCCTGAAGATGTGAAGGTGAACTTATTGGCTTGCCAATGCTAGGTTGTTACAGCTGTTGTCCCATTATTGGAAATTGACTTGGGATGATCCACACATGCTTTCTCATTTGGTTCTGTTTATAACCAAAGTCATACTTCTGCAGGTCTAGTGGCCAAGGTGCATGGGGCCACCTCTGAATACAGATATAAATGAAGCAAACTGGTCCATACCAAGATGAAACTTATTACTTTAACCTCATCATTGTGATGTTTTAACAAACTTAGCAAACCAGTTTGAATCAAAGATGCAAATCCTTACATAATATAAATGACACACAATCATTTTTATTGTCAAGTCTAAGAATTTCTAATCATCTGGAAAAAATTTGAGCATTAGCAGGATATAGAAGACCCATCTTGAATTGATGGCATTTTTATTACTTTGTCCTCATCCATTTCCTCATTCATTAACAAATATTTATAGAAGGTATATGCTAAGCAAGCACTGTAGTAGATTAAGTGGACACAAAAATAAGCAAGTAATAATTATGACTCTCGAGAAGCATTCAGCTTACTGAGAGAAAAAAACAAGCAATAACTAACAATAACAGTGCAAGATAATAAAGTGCTTTCTGTTCATATTACTAAGGGGATTTAATAAAAGGCATCTTAATCAGATTGGGGAAAAGGTTTGATTCTCAAGGAAGAAATTGAGCCTTGATCAATGTGTAGGAATTCGCCAAGTAGGGCAAGTGTTGAAAATGCCAGGAATTCAGCTTTCTGTGCAGACCTTCAGCTTCCTCTAATACTTCAATTTCAAATTGTGCCCCCCACACATGTGTGCTTCCTGGACACTTTTCAATTCTCATAATAACACTATAATTGTAATTTACTCTTTATTTCTTTCCACCTATCGTTCTATACTATAGCTTCTCTTTATTTCCTTTCAAGTCCCTGTAGTCTGCAACCTACATAAACCTACATTTTAACAGGTGTAATAATCCCCAGTATCTTGAATTGTCATAGCATAAAGCAAGAGCTAAGTAAATCATTGTTTGATTAAAGTTGAGGGAAGGGACAGTTTGTGCAAAAGCACTAATGTATGAAACAACTTGATAGGAAGTTGGTATGTCTAAAGGAATATACAGTGGGTAACATGATAGAGATGGTTCTAATTCTAATTCTTGACAAGAACTGTAACCATTTTACAGCATAGAATAATGGGTTCAATTACAGTTTTGAAGATAAACTGCTTAGATTGTATTCTAACGCCACCATTTCCTAACTGTTTTATATTGGGAAAGATATTTAATCTCTCTATCCCTCATTTTCTTCACCTGTAAAGTACATACGTCAGGATTTGGTGATGTTAAAGTGAATTAATCTATATAAACTTAGAATAGTATCCTTAACGTGGTATGCATTCAGTAAATGTTAGTTAACATTTCTAGGCAAAGAAACTTTTTCTAAAAACTATGCAGAGAGAAGAATTTTAAGTAGTAGTGAGACATGATCACCTTGGACTCTGTATCAGTCAGGATTCACTGCAGGAAATAGAAAAGAACACTTCCACCCTAGTTGATTGTTAGTTGTCTGAAAAAGCTGTCTCCAAGTTGTGTTTCTCAAAGGCATGGACACATCTAATTTATCTTTGATTGTACATCTTCCATATATTCTGGAACATAATATTTCCTCAACAACAGTTAATTAATGAATAAATGCCTTTGGAATAAAGAAGAACATTGTATCCAAACCTTTTTTTTCTACTAAATTTTTTTCTAAAACCATTCCTCTGAGAATGAGTTAGGATCATTGCTGCATCCTCTTGTGCCAAATAGTAAATGCCATGCAAAAACAACACAGGAGGTTCTGCCCTTGGGACCTGGGAGAGGCGGTTTGTGGCAGCTCCACATCAGTTGTTGAAGGAGCAGTGCAACTCTTCTAAAATAAAATTTTACATGGAATCCCAGCTACATGAAGTGAATTCAGGATTCACACTGCAGTCATGCACGTGTGGTGAGTCCTCCTCACAGCAAAGTCACTAGCAGCCCAAGGTGACGACCCTTCTGTTCAACTCAGGGTCTGAGTATAAGCACCTGGCAATGACCTTTGCTGAGGCATCTATTTCAAAGACATCCATTCGAATAAACACACTGCAGCTGCGGACATACCTACTGGCTACAATCAGCCCTGTGGTTGACAGGGTCTTGGTGCTCTGGCCGGGTGTCAGGCCTGAGCCTCTGAGGTGGGAGAGCAGAATTCAGGTCATTGGTCCACCAGAGATATCCCAGATACACATAATATCAAACAGTGAAAGCTCTCCCAGAGATCTCCATCTCAGGACAAAGACCCAGTTCCACTCAAAGACCAACAAGCTCCAGTGCTGGACACCCTATGTCAAACAACTAGCAAGACAGGAACACAACCCCACCCATTAGCAGAGAGTTTGCCTAAAATCATATTAAGGTCACAGACCCACCAAAACACACCAAGAGATGCAGTCCTTCCAACCAGAAAGAAAAGATCCAGCCTCATCCACCAGAAAAGAGGCACCAGTCCCCTCCACAAGGAAACCTACACAACCCACTGAACCAGTCATACCCACTAGGGGAAGACACCAAAAACAATGGGAAGTACGAACCTGAAGCCTGTGAAAAGGAGACTGCAAACACAGTAAGTTAAGCAAAATGAGAAGACAGAGAAACACAGCAGATGAAAGAGCAAGGTAAAAATCCACTGGACCAAACAAATGAAGAGGAAATAAGCAGTCTACCTGAAAAAGAATTCAGAGAAATGAGAGTAAAGACAATCCAAAATCTTGGAAATAGAATGGAGAAAATACAAAAAACATTTAACAAAGACCTAGAAGAACTAGAGCGCAAAGAAACAATGATGAACAACACAATAAATTAAAAATTCTCTGGAAGGAATCAATAGCAGAATAACTGAGGCAAAAGAATGGAGGAGTAACCTGGAAGATAAAATAGTGGAAATAACTACCACAGGGCAGAATAAAGAAAAAAGAATGAAAAGAATTGAAGACTGTCTTAGAGACCTCAGGGACAATATTAAATGCACCAATATTTGAATTATACGGGTCCAAGAAAAAGAAGAGAAGAAGAAACGGTCTGAGAAAATATTGGCAGATATTAAAGTTGAAAATTTCCCTACTAAGGGAAAGGAAAGAGTCCATCAAGTCCAGGAAGTCCAGAGAGTCTCATACAGGATAAATCCAAGGAGAAACACGCCAAGACACATATTACTCAAACTATCAAAAATTAAATACAAAGAAAACACATTAGAAGCAGCAAGGGAAAAGCAACAAAAATCTACAAGGGAATCCCCTAAGGTTAACAGCTGATCTTTCAGCAGAAACTCTACAAGGCAGAAGGGAGTGACAGCACATATTTAAAGTGATGAAAGTGAAAAACCTACAACCAGGATTACTCTACACAGCAAGGATTTCATTCACATTTGATGGAGAAATTAAAACTTTTACAGACCAGCAAAAGCTAAGGGAATTCAGCACCACTAATCCAGCTTTACAACAAATGCTAAAGGAAATTCTCTAGGCAGGAAACACAAAAGAAAGAAAAGACCTACAATAACAAACCCAAAACAATTTAAAAAATGGTAAAAGGAACATACATATCAATAAAAACCTTAACTGTAAATGGATTATATGCTCCAACCAAAAGACATAGACTAGCTGAATGGATACAAAAACAAGACCTGTATATATGCTGTCTATAAAGACCCACTTCAGACTAGGGACACATACAGACTGAAAGTGATGGGATGGAAAAAGATATTCCATGAAAATGGAAATCAAAAAAAAGCTGTAGTATCAATTCTCATATCAGACAAAATAGACTTTAAAATATAGACTATTACAAGACACAAAGAAGGACACTACATAATTATCAAGGGATCAGACCAAGAAGAAGGTATAACAATTGTAAATACTTATGCACCCAACATAGGAGTACCTCAATACATAAGGCAAATGCTAACAGCCATAAAAGGGGAAATCAACAGTAACACAATCATAGTAGGGGACTTTAACACTTCACTTTCACCAATGGACAGATCATCCAAAATGAAAATAAATAAGGAAAGACAGGCTTTAAATAATACATTAAATAAGATTGACTTAATTGATTTTTATAGGACAGTCCATCCAAAAACACAGGCATACACTTTCTTCTAAGGTGCTCATGGAACATTCTCCAGGATAGATCATATCTTGGCTCACAAATTAAGCCTTAAATTTCAGTATTCTTAAATTTAAGAATATTGAAATCATCTTTTCTGCCCATAACACAAAGAGACTAGATATCAATTACAGGGAAATATCAGTAAAAAATACAAGCACATGGAGGCTAAACAATACACTACTAAATAACCAAGAGATCACTGAAGAAATCAAAAAGGAAATCAAAAAACATTTAGAAACAAATGACAATCAAAACACGATGACCCGAAAGCTATGGGATACAGTAAAAGCAGTTCTAAGAGGGAAGTTAATAGCAATACAATCCGACCTCAACAAACAAGAAACATTTCAAATAAACAACTTAATCTTACACCTAAAGCAATTAGACAAAGAAGAACAAAAAAACCCAAAGTTAGGACAAGGAAAGAAATCATAAAGATCATATCAGAAATAAATGAAAAAGAAATGAAGGAAACCATAACAAAGATCAACAAAACTAAAAGCTGGTTCTTTGAGAAGATAAACAAACTTGATAAACCATTAGCCAGACTCATCAATAAATAAAGGGAGAAGACTCAAATCAACAGAATTTGAAATGAAAAAGGAGAAGTAACAACGGACACTGCAGAAATAAAAAAGATCATGAGAGATTACTACAAGCAACACTATGCCAATAAAATGGACAACCTGGAAGAAATTGAAAAATTCTTAGAAAAGCACAACCTTCTGAGACTGAACCAGGAAGAAACAGAAAATATAAACAGAACAATCACAAGCAATGAATTTGAAACTGTGATTAAAAGCCTTCCAACAAAAAAAGCCCAGGACCAGATGGCTTCACAGGTGAATTCTATCAAATATTTAGAGAAGAGCTAACACCTATCCTTCTCAAACTTCCAAAATATAGAAGAGGGAGGAACATTACCAAACTCATTCTATGAGGCCACCATCACCCTGATACCAAAACCAGACAAAGATGTCACAAAAAACGAAAGCCACAGGTCAATATCACTGATGAACATAGATACAAACACCTCAACAAAATACTAGCAAACAGAATCCAGCAGCCCATTAAAAGGATCATACACCATGATCAAATTGGGTTTATCCCAGAAATGCAAGGATTCTTCAATATATGCAAATCAATCCATGTGATACACCATATTAACAAGCTGAAGGATAAAAACTATATGATCATCTCAACAGATGCAGAAATAACTTTTGAAAAAATTCAACACCCATCAATGATAAAAACCCTCCAGAAAGTAGGCAAAGGAGGAACTCACCTGAACATAATAAAGGCCATATATGACAAACCCACAGCCTACATCATCCTCAATGGTGAAAAACTGAAACCATTTCCACTAAGATCAGGAACAAGACCAGGTTGCCCACTCTCACCACTGTTATTCAATATAGTTTTGGAAGTTTTAGCCACAACAATCAGAGAAGAAAAGGAAATAAAAGGAATCCAAATTGGAAAAGAAGAAGTAAAGATGTCACTGTTTGTAGATGACATGATGTTATACGTAGAGAATCATAAAGATGCTACCAGAAAACTGCTAGAGCTAATCAATGAATTTGGTAAATTAGCATGATACAAAATTAATGCACAAAAATCTCTTGCATTCCTATACACTAATGATGAAAAATCTGAAAGTGAAATCAAGAAAACACTCCCATCTCCTATTGTAACAAAAAGAATAAAATACCTAGGAGTAAACCTACCTAAAGAGACAAACGACCTGTATGTAGAAAACAATAAGACATTGATGAAAGAAATTAAATATGATACAAACAGAAGGAGAGATATACCATGTTCTTTGATTGGAAGAATCAACATTGTGAAAATGACTCTACTACCCAAAGCAATCTACAGATTCAATGCAATCCCTATGAAACTACCATTTTTCACAGAACTAGAACAAAAAATTTCACAATTTGTATGGAAACACAAAAGACCCTGAATAGCCAAAGCTATCTTGAGAAAAAAAATGGAGCTGGAGGAATCAGGCTCTCAGATGTTAGACTATACTACAAAGCTACAGTAATCAAGACAGTATGGTACTTGCACCAAAACAGAAATATAGATCAATGGAACAGGATAGAAAGCCCAGAGATAAAGCCACACACATATGGTCACCTTATCTTTGATAAAGGAGGCAAGAATATACAATGGGGAAAAGACAACCTCTTCAATAAGTGGTGCTGGGAAAACTAGACAGCTACATGTAAAAGAATTAAATTAGAACAGTTCCTAACATGATACACAAAAATAAACTCAAAATGCATGAAAAACCTAAATGTAAGGTCAGACACAGTAAAACTCTTAGAGGAAAGCATAGGCAGAACACTCTATGACATAAATCACAGAAATATCCTTTCTGACCCATCTCCCAGAGTAATGGATATAATAACAAAAATAAACAAATAGGACCTAATGAAACTCAAAAGCTTTTGCACAGCAAAGGAAACCACAAACAAGATGAAAAGACAACCTCAGAATGGGAGAAAATATGTGCAACCGAAGCAACTGACAAAGGATTAACCTCCAAAATATATAAGCAACTCATGCAGTTCCACATCAGAAAAAACAAAAAACACAATCCAAAAATGGGCAGAAGACCTAAATGACATTTCTCCAAAGAAGATATACAGAATGCCAACAAACACACGAAAGGATGCTCAATATCACTAATCATTAGAGAAAGGCAAATCAAAACTACAATCAGGTATCTCCTCAATCCAGTCAGAATGGCCACCATCAAAAAATCTACAAACAATAAATGCTGTAGAGGGTGTGGAGAAAGGGGCACCCTCTTGCACTGTTGGTGGGAATGTAAACTGATACATCCACTATGGAGAACAGTATGGAGGTTCCTTAAAAAACTAAAATTAGAACTACCAAACGACCCAGCAATCCCACTACGGGGCATATACCCTGAGGAACCCATAATTCAAAAGGAATCATTTACCACAATATTCATTGCTGCTCTATTTACAATAGCTAAGATATGGAAGCAACCTAAGTGTCCATCGACAGATGAATGGATAAAGAAGATGTGGCACATTTATGCAATGGAATATTGCTCAGCCATAACAAGAAATGAAATTGAGTCATTTGTAGTGAGGTGGATGGACCTAGAATCTGTCATACAGAGTGAAGTAAGTCAGAAAGAGAAAAACAAATACCATATGCTAACACATATATATATGGAATCTAAAAAAAAAAAATGGTTCTGAAGAACCTAGGGGCAGGACAGGAATAAAGATGCAGACATACAGAATGGACTTGAGGACACAGGGAGAGGGAAGGGTAAGCTGGTACGAAGTTATAGAGTGGCATGGACATATATACACTACCAAATGTAAAATAGATAGCTAGTGGGAAGCAGCCGCATAGCACAGGGAGATCAGCTCGGTGCTTTGTGTACACCTAGAGGGGTGGCATATGGAGGGGGAGGGAGATGCAAGTAGGAGGGGATATATGTATACCTATAGCTGATTCACTTTGTTATAAAGCAGAAACTAACACACCATTGTAAAGCCGTTATACTCCAGAAAAAATGTAAAAAATTTAATAATTATAAAATTCAAAAAATATTTAAATTTGTTGGATTACGTTGATTTTCCAAATGTAAATGGCAAGGTAAAATATTCTGGAGAAGATCCTTCTGATTTCCACATGTGAGTCTTATCTTCTCCCAGTGCTTTACTCTAGAGCTCTCAGTGTCATTTATTCTTCATTTGCCATGAATATATTTTTTTTACACATTCATTTGCTTCAGTTTTTTTTTCCATTAGATTGCAGTAATTATAGTAGCAGAACATATTCCTAAGTACATGTGAGTATAGAAACCAAAACTGTGTGTGTACTTTGTTATTAAAATGTTATTTAAATGATACAGAACAGTACTGTCCAATAGAACTTTCTGCAACAATGGACATGTCCTATATCTGTACTTTCTAATGTGGTACCCCCTGGCTACAAGTGGCTAACAGGCATTTAAAAAATGACTAATGTGACTGAAGAACTGAATTTTAGGTTTTTTTTAACACATGAATTTACATTTAAATTTAAATAATCCTGATGAGTGGCTACCACAGTGGTTAGTGCCTACCTAGAATATATTGATGTTAATTTTTTTAAATTATCATCAAAATGAAAAATGAAATGTTATCATCTCATAAAGAAGTTTTGGACACGTTAGAATTCACTGACTGTAATTTGAAAATTGTCTGCTGTGGGTGATGATTTGATCAGTCTGGGTATCAATGTGCCTAGCTGTGTATATTCTCTCAACCTCATAATTTTTGAACTTATGAGTGTTTGGAAACTTTGATTCAAGAATGAACCTGGTGTATTTAAAAGGAATCACCATAACAATGGTAATTGGAGTTTTCAAGGAAAAGATATGTAAGCAGAGAAACCTGGAAAAATTGCTGCATCTCTGAATAGCACAGGCAGAACCAGGCAGTGATAAAGCAGTGTGGTCTGTACTCTGAGAGTAAAAGTATTAAAAAGTAAAATGTGTGTTATTTGAAAATGAGTTAAAGCATATTTTTCCAGTTTTATTGAGATATATTTGACACATAATATAGTGTTAGTTTAGGGTATACAAAGTTATGACTTGATACATGCATATATTGTGAAATGATTACCACAGTAAAGTTAGTTAATACACCCAATCACCATCTCACACAATTACCATTTTTTTTTTGTAAGGGTAATATTGAGATTTTGGCAACTTTCAAGTGTACAATACAGTATGTTAAATATATGTACCATGCTGTACATTAGAGCATTTTTTAAGTCACTTTTTTTTGGTACTAGGGAATATTCTTTTCAGGCTTCCCCTGTTCTCCATTTAGTCTTAAGGAATACAGTTCCTGAAGGAAGTCCATGGCCAACTTTCAGGTCAGGCCACTTTAGTCAGTCTATATTGGGAGAGATGATGGGAATTCAGATAGAGACTTAACAAGGGTGATTCCTGTCTAGGTGTACTAGGGAACACTTTATTGAGGGCTTAACATACACAAGATACAGAGGATATTACACAGTAGTACACAAGCAACATCTCAAAAAGATTTATAATTTAGTAGGGAGATAAGTTTTAAACAATCTCTTGTAATTAAAGATTCAAAAAATCATATACCTAGATCCAATTTTGTGATAAGATGATTGCAGTTCAGAAGAGAGAGAAATTTGGGTAGTCTGGAAATGCTAGGTAAGCTTCTTATACTCATGTCTCATACATTTAGAAGACATCTGAAATATTATTTAATCCTATATATCAGTGCTCATGCCCTTTTAAATTTTTTTAAGGTGACTGACACAAGATTAAGAATTTATGCACAGCCAGTAAACTGTGATAAGATGTGAAGGAGTAGAACCCAGGAAATTTTTAGTTTAAGAAGTAAAAGAATTAGGAGAAACATCAGGAAATAAAAGTCTGTGATAAAATTGAACACAAAAGAAAGCTGAGAGTTTCTACAAATGTATGCACCATAAGCATGCTTTCAGGTGATGGAGAAATATTTTTTTTTCTTATCTGTTTGTATCAAGGTGGTAATACATGTATAGAAATCGAACATATCTGGAGGGAACAAAGGATAATAATCATAGAGACAGAATAAAAGAGAAAAAAATATGTGCTTTCATTGTAAATTAATGGTCTGTAAATCAATAGTCTGAATGCTCACACTGAGAAAAGAATAATATTTCCTATTGAAATATGACTTTTGGTATTGTTAGACCCACAGTGTTTAGTACAAAAGGCCTATAAAATATTCAAGAGAGCAGCTCAAAGAAGTTGCCGAAACTATGATACATTCTGGCCATAAGTGTGTGGTGTGCCCTTGACCATGGCCCCACACAATGGCCTGTGGGAAGGTGAGCTACTTGCTCTCTATAAAGTGGTCTTTAGCAGTGCCAGGACCCCTCTGCTTCCCTTGATAGATCTGACATCCTGAATGTACCCAAATAGCTATTGACCAGCTCATGTTTTGGGGTTATAAAATCTCTTGGAAGTAATGAAAAATCTATGATAAGGGACCTTGAAAACAAAGACTAAACATATTCTGCCTATTGAGAAAAATGAAGTGGAGGACAATTGAGCATCTTCTGGGCTTAATGTTTTGATAATTCAAATCTTCAAAGAATACAACAGGAGAGAGACTTAAAGTATTAGGAGCAATGTTAAAAATGAATAACTTAATGCATGCATTCTACTGCAAGCCATCTGAGCAGGAACTATGCCTAATTCTCTATTTTTAATATCATCACACCTTGACAATTCAAGTCTTATGAGAAGTAGACACCTACAATGAGATTAGACATGCAAGAGATTTACTGGAGGAAATGCCTGTGAAAGATGAGAGAGGAGGTGTCAAAAGTAGACAAAAAGAACCTTCAGACTGTAATAAGTCTGACGCATGAAAAAGGATAGAAGGAAGGAAGGACTGGGGAGGAAGAGAGTCAGATTGAAGCTCAATACTGAGAAAGGTCGAGCCAGGTCTATGAGAAGTTTCTGAGCCAGAATTTCATCCTGCATTGGGCACCAATGTCCTGTTGTAGCCCTCACTGTGTTCAGGCATTAGCTGGGAGCAAGCATGAGGAAGCACTGCCTGGTGTGAATGCTGTGATAGATTTACAGGTGTAGCAGTTAAAACCTGTCAGTCAACATCACTCCTTGAAGGAGATCTCAGTAGGACCCCTCCATGGATGATGCAGGCACACGGCACTTGGCTCAACACAAAATTTTGTTTTAAATTCTCTGCTCTGAACTAGGAACTGAAAATTTCTTCAGTAGGAGTTTGAGAAGATTGATCTCTACCATGGTTGTTTTAACTCCTTCCCACCCCAAACCTGTTCTTCTAATTGCTTCCTACTCACCGCACATGTCTTCTGAACTTTACATATGAGTACTAGAGACAGACCCTTGAGGCAGATTTTAATATAGATAATCATTTTTTAAACATAAATTGCTTTAATGTGCTTTTAAGATATTTCTGGAGGCCATATAATAAGGCCTAGTAGTTGAAGGACTCAAGGGATGTCCTTCTGAAATGGTCTAATCTGTAAGTATATACTACAGCAAGGATCCATAGAACCAATGGGGTATAAAGCCAAAGGCAGCTGCCAGGATCTTGACCACAGGGTGGCAAATTCAGGCCTACCATGTTTGGTTGGGAATGAGATATTTATCCATTGCTGCTCTGTTGTTGTTGTTGTTGTTTTTTAACATCTTTATTGGAGTATTATTGTTTTACAATGGTGTGTTAGTTTCTGCTTTATAACAAAGTGAATCAGTTATACATAAACATATATCCACATATCTCTTCCCTCTTGTGTCTCCCTCCCTCCTACCCTACCTATTCCACCCCTCTAAGTGGTCACAAAGCACCGAGCTGACCTCCCTGTGCTATGTGGCTGCTTCCCACTAGCTATCAGTTTAACATTTGGTAGTGTATATAAGTCCATGCCACTCTCTCACTTTGTCCCAGCTTACCCTTCCCCCTCTCTGTGTCCTCAAGATCCATTCTCTAGTAGGTCTGCGTCTTTATTCCCATCCTGCGCCTAGGTTCTTCATGACTTTTTTTTTTTTTTTAGATTCCATATATATGTGTTAGCATATGGTATTTGTTTTTCTCTTTCTGACTTACTTCACTCTGTATGACAGACTCTAGGTCCATCCACCTCACAAAACATAACACAATTTTGTTTTTTCTTATGGCTGAGTAATATTCCATTGTATATATGTGCCACATTTTCTTTACCCATTCACCTGTTAATGGACATTTAGGTTGCTTCCATGTCCTGGCTATTGTAAATAGTGTTGAAATGAACATTGTGGTACATGACTCTTTTTGAATTATGGTTTTCTCAGGGTATATGCAAAGTAGTGGGATTGGTGGGCCATATGGTAGTTCTAATTTTAGTTCTTTAAGGAACCTCCATACTGTTCTTCACAGTGGATGTATCAAGTTACATTCCCACCAACAGTGCAAGAGGGTTCCCTTTGCTCCACACCCTCTCCACCATTTGTTGTTTGTAGATTTTAAGATGGTGCCCATTCTAACTGGTGTGAGGTGATACCTCATTGTAGTTTTGATTTGCATTTCTCTAATAATTAGTGATGATGAACAGCTTTTCATGTTCTTCTTGGCCATCTGTATGTCTTCTTTGGAGAAGTGTCTATATAGGTCTTCTGCCCATTTTTGGATAGGGCTGTTTGTTTTTCAAATATTGAGTTGTTTGTATATTTTGGAGAGAAATCTTTTGTCCATTGGTTAGTTTGCAAATATTTTCTCCCATTCTGAGGGTTGTCTTTTCATGTTGTATAAGGTTTCCTTTGCTATGCAAAAAATTTTAGGTCTAATTAGGTTCCATTTTTTTGTTTTGTTTTGTTTTTATTTACATTACTCAAGGAAATGGATCAAAAAAGGTCTTGCTATGATTTATGTCAAAGAGTGTTCTTCGTATGTTTTCCTCTAAAGTTTATAGGGTCCGGTCTTACATTTAGGTCTCTAAACCATTTGAGTTTATTTTTGTGTATGGTGTTAGGGAGTGTTCTAATTTCATTTTTTACATGCAGCTGTCCACTTTTCCCAGCACCACTTATTGAAGAGACTGTCTTTTCTCTATTGTATATCCTGACTCTTTTGTCATAGGTTAGTTGACCATAGGTGCATTGGTTTATCTCTGGGCTTTCTATCCTGTTCCATTGATCTGTATTTCTGTTTTTGTGTCAATACCATATTGTCTTGATTACTGTAGCTTTGTAGTATAGTCTGAAGTCAGGGAGTCAGATTCCTCTGGCTCTGTTTTTTTCCCTCAAGATTGCTATGGCTATTCGGGGTCTTTTGTGTCTCCATACTAATTTTAAGGTTTTCTTCTTCTAGCTCTGTAAAAAATGTCATTGGTAATTTGTTAGGGATTGCATTGAATCTGTAGATTGCTTTGGGTAATAGTCACTTTCACAATGTTGATTCTTCCAGTTGAAGAACATGGTATATCTCTCCATCCACTTGTATCATATTTAATTTCTTTCATCAGTGTCTTATAGTTTTTTACATACAGTACTTTTGTCTCCTTATGTAGGTTTATTCCTAGGTATTTTATTCTTTTTGCTGCAATGGTAAATGAGAGTGTTTCCTGAAATTCTCTTTCATATTTTTCATCACTAGTTTATAGGAATGAAAGAGATTACTGTGCATTAATTTTGTATCATAATACTTTACCAAATTCATTGATTAGCTCTAGTAGTTTTCTGGTAACATTTTTAGGATTCTCTATGTATAGTATCATGTCATCTGCAAACAGTGACAGCTTTACTTCTTCTTTTCCAATTTGGATTCCTTTTATTTCTTTTTCTTCTCTGATTGCTATGGCTAAAAATTCCAAAATTATGTTGAATAATAGTGGTGAGAGTGGGCAACCTGGTCTTGTTCCTGATCTTACTGGAAATGGTTTCAGTTTTTCACCATTGAGGATGATGTAGGCTGTGGGTTTGTCATATATGGCCTTTATTATGTTCAGGTGAGTTCCTCCTTTGCCTACTTTCTGGAGGGTTTTTATCATTGATGGGTGTTGAATTTTGTCAAAAGCTATTTCTGCATCTATTGAGATGATCGAATGGTTTTTATCCTTCAGTGTGTTAATATGGTGTATCACATGGAATGATTTGCATATATGGAAGAATCCTTGCATTCCTGGGATAAATACCACTTGATTGTGGTGTATGATCCTTTTAATGGGCTGCTGGATTCTGTTTGTTAGTATTTTGTTGAGGATTTTTACATCTATGTTCTACATCTGTATTGGCCTGTGGTTTTCTTTCTTTGTGACATCTTTGGTTTTGGTATCAGGGTGATGGTAGCCTCATAGAATGATTTGGGGGTGTTCCTCCCTCTGCTATATTTTGGAGAGTTTGAGAAGGATAGGTGCTACCTCTTCTCTAAAGGTTTGAAAGAATGTGCCTGTGAAGCCATCTGGTTCTGGGCTTTTGTCTGTTGGAAGATTTTTAATCACAGTTTCAATTTCAGTGCTTGTGATTGGTCTGTTTATATTTTCTGTTTCTACCTGGTTCAGTCTTGCAATGTTGTGCTTTTCTAAGGATTTGTCCATTTCTTCCAGGTTGCCCATTTTATTGGCATAGAGTTGCTTCTTGTAATGTCTCATGATCCTTTGTATTTCTGCAGTGTCAGTTGTTACTTCTCCTTTTTCATTTCTAATTCTATTGATTTGAGTCTCTCCCTTTTTTTCTTGATGAGTCTTGCTAATTGTTTATCAAGTTTGTTTACCTTCTCAAAGAACCAGCTTTTAGTTTTATTGATCTTTACTATCATTTCCTTCATTCCTTTTTCATTTATTTCTGATCTGATCTTTATGATTTCCTTCCTTCTACTAACTTTGGGGTTTCTTTGTTCTTCTTTCTCTAATTGGTTTAGGTGTAAGGTTAGGTTGTTTATTTGAGGTGTTCCTTGAAGTAGGATTGTATTTCTATCAACTTCCTTCTTAGAACTGCTTTTGCTGCAACCCATAGCTTTTGGGTGGTCATGTTTTCATTTTGATTTGTTTCTAGGTGTTTTTTGATTTCCTCTTTGATTTCTTTAGTGATCTCCTGGTTATTTAATAGTGTATTGTTTAGCCTCCATGTGTTTGTATTTTTTACAGATATTTCCCTGTAATTGACATCTAGTCTCATGGTTTCCTTGGTGGAAAAGATATTTGATACAATTTCAGTTTTCTTATATTTACCAAGGCTTGATTTGTGACATAAGATATGATCTATCCTGGAGAATACTCCATGAGCACTTGAGAAGAAAGTTTATTCTGTTTTTTTGGATGGACTGTCCTATAAATATCAATTAAGCCCATCTTGTTTAATGTATCATTTAAAGCTTGTCTTGCCTTATTTATTTTCATTTTGGATGATCTGTCCATTGGTGAAAGTGAAGTGTTAAAGTCCCCTACTACGATTGTGTTACTGTTGATTTCCCCTTTTATGGCTGTTAGCATTTGCCTTATGTACTGAGGTGTTCCTATATTGGGTGCATAAATATTTACAATTGTTATATCTTCTTCTTGGATGGATCCCTTGATCATTATGTAGTGTCTTTCTTTGTGTCTTCTAATAGTCTTTATTTAAAAGTCTATTTTGCCTGATATGAGAATTGCTACTCCAGCTTTCTTTTGGTTTCCATTTTCATGGAATATCTTTTTCCATCCCCTCACTTTCAGTCTGTATGTGTCCCTAGGTCTGAAGTGGGTCTCTTGTAGAGAGCATATATATGGGTCTTGCTTTTGTATCCATTCAGCCAGTCTATGTCTTTTGATGGGAGCATTTAATCCATTTACATTTAAGGTAATTATCGATATGTATGTTCTTATTACCATTTTCATAATTGTTTTGGGTTTGTTATTGTAGGTCTTTTCCTTCCCTTGTGTTTCCTGCCTAGAGAAGTTCCTTTAGCATTTGTTGTAAAGCTGGTTTGGTGGTGCTGGATTCTCTTAACATTTGCTTGTCTATAAAGGTTTTAATTTTGCCATCAAATCTGAATTAAATCCATGTTGGGTAGAGTAATCTTGGTTGTAGGTTTTTCTCCTTCATCACTTTAATTATGTCCTGCCCCTCCCTTCCGGTTTGCAGAGTTTCTGCTGAAAGATCAGCTGTTAACCTTATGGGGATTCCCTTGTATGTTATTTGTTGTTTTTCCCTTACTTCTTTTAATATATTTTCTTTGTATTTAGCTTTTGATAGTTTGATTAATATGTCTTGGCCTGTTTCTCCTTGGATTTATCCTGTATGGGACTCTCTGTGCTTCCTGGACTTGATTAACCATTTGCTTTCTCATATTAAGGAAGTTTTCCACTATAATTTCTTCAAATATTTTCTCAGTCCCTTTCTTTTTCTTGTCTTTTCTGGGACCCCTATAATTCGAATGTTGGTGTTTTCAATGTTATCCCAGAGGTCTCTGAGACTGTCCTCAATTCTTTTCATTCTTTTATCTTTATTCTGCCATGTGGTAGTTATTTCCACTTTTTATCTTGTAGTTCACTTACCCATTCTTCTGCCTCAGTTATTCTGCTATTGATTCTTTTGAGAGAATTTTTAATTTCATTTATTGTGTTGTTCATCATTATTTGTTTCCTCTTTAGTTCTTCTATGTCTTTTTTAAATGTTTCTTGTATTTTCTATTTGCAAGATTTTGGATCATCTCTACTATCATTTCTCTGAATTATTTTTCCATCAGACTGCCTATTTCCTCATCATTTGTTTCATCTGGTAAGTTTTTACCTTGTTCCTTCATCTGCTGTGTATTTCTCTGTCTTCTCATTTTGCTTAACTTACTGTGTTTGGGCTCTCCTTTTTGCAGGTTCAGGTTTGTAGTTCCCACTGGTTTTGGTGTCTGCCCCCAGTGGGTAAGGTTGGTTCACTTGGTTGTTTAGGCTTCCTGGTGGAGGGGACTGGTGCCTGTGTTCAGGTGGATGAGGCTTGCTCTTGTCTTTCTGGTGTACAAGACCACATGTGGTGGTGTGTGTTGGGTTGTCTGTGACCTTATGATTTTTGGCAGCCTCTCTGCTAATGGGTGGGATTGTGTTCCTGTCTTGCTGGTTGTTTGGCATGGGGTTTCCAGCACTGGAGCTTGCTGGTTTTTGAGTGGAGCTGGGTCTTAGCTTTGAAATGGAGATCTCTGGGAGAGCTTTCATCATTTCATATTATATGGGGCCAGCAGGTCTCTGGTGGACCAATGTCCTGAACTCAGTTGTCCCACCTAAGAGTTTCAGGTCTGCTACCTGGCTGGGGTAGCAAGACCCTGTTAGCCACCCAGCTCAGAAGAAAAAGGAGGAAAAAAGAAAGAGTAAAATAAAATTAAAAAGTTAAAATAAAATAATATAAAGAACTTATTAAAATAAAAATAATTGTTTAATAAAAGAAAGAAGGAAAGAAAGAAGAGGGCAACCAAACCAATAAACAAACCCAACAATGGTAACAAGTGCTCAAAACTATACATAAAAAAAAAAAAAACTGAGAGAATCCTAGGACAAATGGTAAAAACAACAGACAAAATCACAGAAAGAAGCATACAGTTACACCCTCACATAAAGAGAAAAAGGAAAAGAAATATATACATATAAAAAAATAGGAAGAGAATAACCAAATCAGTAAGGAAATCTACCAATGATAATAAGCTCTAAATACTAAACTAAGATAAACATAAAACCAGAAACAAATTAGATGCCAAAAACAAACCCGAAGTCTGCAGTTGCTCCCAAAGTCCACTGTCTCAATTTTGGGATGATTCTTTTTCTATTCAGGTATTCCACAGATGCAGCGTACATCAAGTTGTTTGTGGATTTTTAATCCGCTGTTCATGAAGCTGCTGGGAGAAATTTCCCTTTCTATTCTTTGTTTGCACAGCCTCTGGGGTTCACCTTTGGATTTGGCCCTGCCTCTGTGTATAGGCCACCTGAGGGCATCTCTTCCCCAACCCGAGAGGATGGAGTTAAAATAGCAGCTGATTAGTGGCCTCTGGCTCACGCAGGCCAGGGGTTGGGGGGATGGAGGGGTATGGAATGCATTTTAAGCCTGTGGCAGCAGAAGCCAGCATGACATTGCAACAGCCTGAGGCATGCTGTGTGTTCTCCCAAAGAAGTTGTCCCTGGATCACAGGACCCTGGCAGTGGTGGCTGCACAGGCTCCCAGGAGGGGAGGTGTGGAGAGTGACCTGTGCTTGCACACAGGCTTCTTGGTGGCTGCAGCAGCAGCCTTAGCATTTCATTCCCATCTCTGGTGTCTGTGCTGATAGCTGTAGCTCACTCCCATCTGTTCAACTTGTGTAGACAGTGCTCTGAATCCCCTCTCCTCGCACACCCTGAAACAATGGTCTCTTGCTTCTTAGGCAGTTCCAGACTTTTTCCCCGACTACCTTCAGGCTAGCTATAGTGCACTAGCTCTCTTCAGGCTGTGTTCAAGCAGCCTACCCCAGTCCTCTCCCTGGGATCTGACCTCAAAAGCCTGAGCCTCAGCTCCCAGTCACTACCTGCCCCAGCAGGTGAGTAGACAAGACTATCAGGCTGGTGAGTGCTGGTCGGCACTGACCCTCTGTGTCGGAATTTCTCCACTTTGCCCTCTGCACCCCTGTTGCAGTGCTGTCTTCCATGGCTCTGAAGCTTCCCCCCAGCATCCAGCCCCCATCTCTGTCAGTGAAGGGGCTTCCTAGTGTGTGGAAACTTTTCCTCCTTCACAGCTCCCTCCCAGATGTGCAGGTCCTGTCCCTATTCTTTTGTCTCTGTTTTTCCTTTTCTCTTTTGCCCTACCCAGGTATGCAGGGAGTTTCTTGCCTTTTGGGAGGTCTGAAGTATTCTGCCAGCATTCAGTAGGTGTTCTATAGGAGTTGTTCCACATGTAGATGTATTTTTGATGTATTTGTTGGGAGAAAGATGATCTCCATGTCTTACTCCTCTGCAATCTTGAAGGTCTTCTCTAAATTTTATTATTCAGTAGCTGTATTTTATTTAATTTGTTATACTTTTGATTTTCAAAATTAAATATGAGCCATAGGTATGTCTTTTTTTTTTTTTTTTTTTTTTTTTTTTTTTTTTTTTTTT
>NW_020838004.1:5941146-6006878 GCF_003676395.1 Aethalodelphis obliquidens | reverse complement strand
GGCCTAGCTTCTCCGCAGCATGTGGGATCTTCCCCAACTGGGGCAAGAACCCATGTCCCCTGCATTGGCAGGTGGACTCTCAACCACTGTGCCACCAGGAAATCCCCATAGGTATGAGTTTATAGCTATTTTATATATATGCATAATTAAATAACACCAAAATAAATATTATTTGTCAACACTGAGGGTACTCGAAAATTTACTTTTGTTTAAGGGAAGTCTGTCCATTATATAAGTGTAAGAAACACTGAGCCAACATGCAAAGGATATTAATAGCTGAGAGCAACATTTGAATTGTACATGATTAGTACTCCCCAACATCTGTGTGTTACTATGAATTTTTCTTTAAGGCTTTATGTATTTGCATTCTAAGTTTATTCAATTTAACTTCATTGAGTCTACATCTATACTTGTACTCAAGCTTCTATTTTCAGCACTATAAATGATGAGATCTATAGTCTATTTAGGAAAAACAAAGGTCACTTCACACCCTTGTAAATGGTTTTAAAACATTCTGAACAACAGAGAGCCTGCAATATCCTTCTCTTGGAGAGGTTGTTGGAGACAGGTGGAGAAAGCACCAGGATCCTTAATGATCTTTAGTCTCCAGCTCATCCTCCTTGTACCTGATGTAGTTATATGTTCAGTGTTCAGTGTTCAGTCTCAGAACATTCAACCCCTTTGCTTTATTTTGTGCATCTTCTGGGCTAATATTTGTTAGTTTACTTCATCTTCACTATCAAGCATGTGCAGTGGAAGATAGAATGAGACATCAAGTCAGGCTTTACAATTTTCCATGGAAATTCAGAGGTTACATTTAAGTTATTTGGACATCTTTGCTCACAAAATAAGTCATACTTTATGGGATTCAGTGCTGGGAATATCACTCTGCAATTTTCTAAGTCAAGCAAGGAGGCTTAATACTTTTTTATTTTATTCCTCTTTTTGGACTCTAAAGCACAAAATGGAATTCACAGAAGAGCAGAATATGAAATTTCATAAGCCACATCAAAGAAGTAGGATGTAATCTTCACTGAAAAAGCATTTCTATTTCTGTAGGAATGAATCTGGCCATGAAAATAACATAATGTGTCACACAAATACACACACACACAAACACACACAATTATATGTACATATCTTATACGAGAAAAAAGAATAATGCAGACATGTATACATTACATATATGTATTTCTATATATTTAAATCTTCCTTAGTTTTCTGAGCAATCATTAGAATGTTATATTAATTAGAAGTTGCGTAATGAACCTTGCCATTTATTAGCTTTGTTTTTTGTCTTGTGTTTAATTAAATAAAATCCTAAATATTTTGTAGGTAACCTCATATGGGTTTTAATAATGATTTAAGGTAAAGGTCCCAACTCCCCCTGCCTTTCTGCTTTCATGGTAATTAAATTTTGATAAAGGTTTTATTGCACAGTGAAATTCTTTGACTATGCTATCACTGATCTACAGAGTATTAGTAGGATATTTGCTTAAAGATATTTTAAAAACTGAACTGTGGAAATAGCTTGTGCCATTGCTATGCCATCTTCTAGATAGGCTATCAGTATTGAAAATTCAAGATTAAATTATTCTGATTATGGTGAAATATTCCCAAGTAACAAGAAGCTGTGTATTTTGCATAGTGAGTTTGGAAGACCCATTGCAGACCCTTCCTCCCCATCTCCCTAGCATTGACCCCCCAATCACACCACTTTATGGGTTTCTATATTCTGAGCTACTACTGGTTTTCAAGGAAAAATGTTATGAATATCGTCTCTCATGGTTTCAGTGTTGGTAGCAGGTAAATGTAGATGTTCTCCTATAAAATGCTTCTATAACTAATATTTTTAAAGATAACTACTAATATAAACTGATCTGAAGTAGTATTTGTCAATTTGGAAGTAAGAAGTTTTGCAGTCACCCTGCTAAACAGTCTACAGATCATTTTGGATGAAGTCATTTACAAATTAATGTGGCCCTCAACATTTCCTTCATCCTCCCCTAGTCCACCTATACACTTAAATTTTCCTATAATATTCACCTCCTTTTATTTTCTAAGCTAAAAGAATTTAGCTCTCCCCCTTCATAAACACTAATCTAAATAGACATTTCTCCAAAGAAGACATACAGATGGCCCAAAAGCACATAAAATGATGCTCAACATATCTAATTATTAGAGAAATGCAAATCAGAACTACAATGAGGTATCACCTCACACCAGTCAGAATGACCAACATCAAAAAAATAAATGCTGGAGAGGGTGTGAAGAAAAGGAAACCCTCCTACACTGTTGGTGGGAATGTAAATTGGTACAACCATTATGAAGTTTCATTAAAAAACTAAATATAGAACTACCGTATGATCCAGCAATCCTACTCCAGAGCATATATCTGGAGAAAGACATAATTTGAAAAGATACATGCACCACAATGTTCAATGCAGCACTATTTACAATAGCCAAGGCATGGAAACAACCTAAATGTCCATCAACAGAGGAGTGGATAAAGAAGATGTGGTACAGGTATACTATGGGATATTACTCAGCCATTAAAAAAGAATGAAATAATGCCATTTGCAGCAACATGGATGGACCTAGAGATTGTCATACTGTCACCTCTGTCAGACAGAGTAAAACAAATATCATATGATATCACTCATATGTGGAATCTAAAACAATGGTACAAATGAACTTATTTGCAAAACAGAAATAGAGTCACAGATGTAGAAAACAAACTTATGGTTACTGAGGGGAAGAGTGGGAGGGATAAATTGGAAGATCAGGATTGACATATACACACCACTATACATAAAATAGATAACTAATACGGACATACTTTATAGCACAGGGAACTCTACTCAATGCTCTATAATGAACTATATGGGGTAAGAATCTGAAAAATAGTAGATATATGTATATGTATAACTGATTCACTTTGCTGTACACCTGAAACCAACACAACAATGTAAATCAACTCTACTCCAATAAAAATTATTTTTTAAATAGTGGGGAAAAATAGATCTATTACACTCCACATACCCCCTCAATCTCATTGTTTTGCAGAATCAAGGCACACCTAAAGAGTGATAGGAAAAAAATATTTTTTTTAAGTAAAAACTTCTTCCTGATCTCTATGGGCAACATCCTGGATGTTAGACTATTTTCATACTGATTCAGAACAAATACATGAGGCCATATGTATTTTCATACTGATTCAGAACAAATACATGAGGCCATATGTATTTACCTGTAATACTGGGGAGTCTGATTTGGTAAAAAAAACACAAGAATCCAGAAGTGTCTAAATCTAATGTCAATTCTGGGATAAACTGATCTCAAATTCCCACATTTTTCACATTTAAAACTTGAAGTAGGGTGACTGGGAGACAGCCCATAAAAACCATAGTAAGTAATTCTGTAAGTATAATAGGAAAGAAACAAGAATGCAAAACAATGCCAAACTTATTTGATTTCATACTCCCAAAAATTTTTAAGATTTTCTTGTTATAGCTTTCTCAGATTCTTTTCTTTTAGAGAAAATTTAAGGTTAATGTGTTAAATAACACATGAAGGGTGATGAGAATAGGTGCCCAAGGTGCAAACTGCACATGACACAAATCACCTCATTTGGCATTTAAAGATCATTAAACAGCATCACCTCATAGCCACATCACACATTAAAGGTAAAAAGACATCCTAGGCTGTCTGAAATAAACCCATACATGTATACAGAAGGGTTGACAGCAGAATAAGGGAGGAAATGGGAGAAATGAAGGAGCACCTACATTTGCTGAGTGCCTTTCACAGGCTATGTGCTCTGTAATCCTCACCACAGCACCCCGTATTCACACCAGTCTTAGCACTGCTCACAGGAGTGGTTGTTGTTTACTTATCTGTCTTCACCACTAGATTGTAAATTCACTGAGAATAAGATAAAATATTATTTAATATCTACTTGTGACAAAACATTACCTACAGTGACCAGCACAAAACAGGCAATCAATACAGATTTGTTGACTGAATGAATAAGGCCATGTTCTAACAATTAATATTCCCAGGAGATGAAGAAGGAGACAAAGGCTGAGAGCAATTAAGTAATTTACCCAGTAATTTACAGAGATCAGACAATTTAGTAAGTAGCTGAAAAGGGTACAAATCCAAGCCTGTTTGACTTCAGAGAACCAAGCTTTCTATGACATCATGCTGCTTCACAGAAACCAAAGTAGGACCAAGCCTCAGAGAAAGGTCTCAGATTTTTGATGGAAAGATGGCAGTAGGAGAAAAAAGTTATACATCCCTGCCTGAAACTGAAAAATTTCAGAGAAGTAAAAGTAGATAATATTTTCTGGGTATAGTCCACACTAGGATAAAATCAAAGCATCAGGGTGGGGAGATTCTTGTATTTTTGTCCTGGTAGCTTCTTCAATAATATCTTTTCCTCTCCAACTGCTCATGTTAGTTTCCTTTGTTTCTCTTCTCCCTCTCTCATCACAGCTTCTTTCCTTGCGTGGTTCAAAATCCCAGGTAGACAACTCTATTCAAGGGTCAGAAGAAGCAGTCAAGAGGTCATGGATGATAGCACAGACTATGGAGTACAGCTGCCAAAGTTCCATCCCAACTCAGCCTTATTCTAACCAGGTGACATTGGGCAAATTATTTAATCTCTCACTGTCTCAGTTGCTTCATCTGGGGAATGAGGCTCTTAGTAATACAACCTAGCTATTGTTATAGGAACTAAAAGAGTTAACACATATCAGTTGCTTAGCACAGTATCTGACACAAGGTAGGAACTTAATTAAGGGTAGCTATTACCATGCTCTTATCCCTTAATTCAAGAGCAGAGCCAGCTGCATGCATACTACAGCCCATTAATCCCCAAATATATCTGTCATATTCCAGATTAAGATTGATTCATAGGATCCAACAGGAGCTCTTCTCTCAAAGGCAGCAGTGAAGTGTCTCTGGAAGTAAATGAAATAAATCTGAATCATTTCTTCTATCTTCTGATTTAAGTGGCCAGTGGTTTGGGACATTGACAGGTGTAGTTGGGGGTCTTTTCCTCCATACAAATCACTACATGCAAAAGCCTCTCCTGTGTCTGGATAGAGAAACAAAAAGAACAGTCTTTCTTTGTTGTTCTCTGAGCATGTGCCTTTCTAATAGTATCACAAGTTCATTTCAATCCAAGAATGAATCCCCCCACCCTTCAATCTGGAGAGCTGAGGACTAGAGGTAAGGGAGAGTGCCAATAGACAGGAAATCAGCCACATTTATTTGGAGCCATTTTCTTAGCTATGAGTCATCATCAACTAGAGCAATGGTTAGGGCAGGAGAGGAGCTAGACTAACTAAACAGAAGCTAATTTTTCTAATGTAACAACGTCCAGAGGTATGCAGTCCAGGCTTTGTGCAACTGCAATTCCAGTTATTGGGTTAAAGATCACAGAAGAATAAGTGAGGGAAAATGGCAGAGGACAGAAGGTTGTAAAAACAAGCAAGCACAATATATCTCCTAAAAGGGAACCCTCCTGCACTGTTGGTGGGAATGTAAATTGATAAAACCACTATGGAGAACAGTATGGAGGTTCGTTAGAAAACTAAAAATAGAACTACCATATGACCCAGCAATCCCACTACTGGGTGTATACCCTGAGAAAATAATAATTCAAAAAGATACATGTACCACAATGTTCATTGAAGCACTATTTACAATAGCCAGGACATGGAAGCAACCTAAATGTCCATCGACAGGTGAATGGATAAAGAAGATATGACACATATATACAATGGAATATTACTCAACCATAAAAAAGGAATGAAATTGAGTTGTTAGTCATGAGGTGGATGGACCTAGAGACTGTCATACAGAGTGAAATAAGTCAGAAAGAGAAAAACAAATACCATATGCTAACACATATACATGGAATCTAAAAAAGTGGTATTGATGAACCTAGTGGAAGGGCAGGAATAAAGATGCAGATGTAGAGAATGGACTTGAGAACACAGAGTGGGAAGGGGAAGCTGGGACAAAGTGAGATAGTAGCATTGACATATATACACTACCAAATGTAAAATGGATGGCTAGTGGAAAGCAGCTGCATAGCACAGGGAGATCAGCTTGATGCTTTGTGATGAATTAGGGGAGTGGGGTAGGTAGGGTAGGAAGGAGGCTCAAGAGGGAGGGGATATGGTGATATATGTATACATATAGCTAATTCACTTTATTGTACAGCAGAAACTAACACAACATTGTAAAGCAATTATATTCCAATACAGATATAAAAAAATATTAGGTTTGGTCACATAATTATTGTTCATAATCAATTATGCTTACATACAAAAAAAATATAGTATATGATTCAACCTAATGTGGCATATGGCAACCACTAGCTGCAAGAGAGGCTGGGAGAAAGGGTGTTTATCTGGACCTATTGCCCCTCTGAACAGAATCAAAGTTCTGTTAATGAGTGAATGGCTAAACAAATACTGAGTAAGTAACTAGCAGTGTCTCCCATGTTCACCAAAGAGAAAGTCTGTATATTGAATGCATTTCCTAATCAGAATTTTTCTAAAATAGCCGAGACACTATGACTTAGGAGAACAATGATGAAATGTATTCCCTCAATGGAATAGAATAATCCTGCATTTTAGCAGAGCATGTGCCCAGAGGCAGGGTAAAAATAAATGAATTAATAAACACAAATATAAGCCTACAAAAGCAGAGTCCTATTACAGCAATGACTTGTGCTGCCAGCTTCCTATCCTTTCATCTCCACTTGCCAAAGATGGCTAATACAAACTTACCTTACTACTTGGGTTCCAAAGAAAAGATTCAAAAGATTCCCAAGGAAAGAGTGATAGTACTCAAAGAGAATCAACCTGCAATTATTTTTCAGCAACAACATAAAAGAAAATGCAGATTCCACTGAGTGAAAGAGAGAGAGAGAGGGAGGGAGGGAGACATGATGAGATTACATACAAGAGTTTTAGGGAAAGGCAAATGGGCAACACAGCAAAGATAAGCTGAAAGAGACAAAGAAAGGAATTCGAAAAATCACTGTAGAAAGGTAATAAGTAAGATGGATAATGGGATTTAGCAACTCACACAAAAGGATCATGGAAAAGGGAAGAAAGGCAATCAAACACAAATGATAGACATGAAAGGTATTTCATGAGATGAAACATAAAAATAATTGCTATGTATAAAAAACAGTCACAAAAACTAACTCTTTAAGAAATATTTCTACTTGAGGTAATATTGAGAACTATATTTCCTTAAAAAAATCTCAGTACTAAAAAGTTATAAATTCAGAATAAAATATGATTTTTTAAAAAACTTATAAATATGGAGCTGAAGTAGCAAAACCACAAAGGAAATTCTCAAACACCAAAATAAGTAGATGATACAGAGAGGGAGAGAGAGAGATGTCTAAGCAATAAAAATGAAATAGAATGAGGGGTTTAAAGTAGAATAAAGCTTCAGTTGTCCTGAAGTCATTGACAGGTATCTAGGATGGCAGAGTCTGAGTTTTAATGATCCAGAGGACAAATATAAGGTATTAGATATGAGAAAAGTGAAATTCTTTTAACTCCTGAATTAATTGGGAAAAAAGGAAATAAATAATAAAAGAGAAAATAGGACAATAGAAAACATAAATGAAACTATAGAAATAAATTTTAAAATATATCCACATTTGGCAAATGAACTGGTTTCATTTCTAGAGTCTACCTTATAAGAGATAAACCTAAAATACACAGAAAAAATTTAAAGTAATAGAAAAATATTATAGCAAAATATCTTTTAAAATAAATCTATATTAATCAGAAAAAAATGGACTGTAAAACAGAAAACATTCTTTAGGACAAGGAGGACTTGGCATAATGATAATAAGTGCAATTAATAAGAATGCATTGAAAAACATAGGTTCAAAATATATAAAGCTCTGTTAACACAAAAACATGAAAATATTGATAAGCTCACCTTCAAAGTGGGAAATTTCTACATATTTTCTCAGTAATTGATACAATAAGCTGACAAAAAATAAGCAACACAATTAGTAAACTGGATCCATGGATAATATGCCAAACTCTGTTCCCAAGAGAGGACTCATTTTCTCTCAAGCACTGGAATATTTCAGAAAATGAAACAGGTTGAGCCATGAAACTCATCTCAATATATATCAAAGAATTAATATACACAGTCCATGTTCTCTGATAGATGCAATTAAGTTGGAAATTAATTTTAAAAAGAAATCACTTTTAAAATATATATATAGAGAGAAATTAATGCATTCCTTAAAAACTCAGGGATTAAAGATGAAATCACAATATAATTAGAAAACACTTATAATTAAATGATACCAAATATGATACATATCCTATATAGTGGTATATAGCCAAAGTGGTACATAGAGTAAAAATTATAACCTTAATTACATCTATTAGAAAATGGAAATGAAAAATTAGACAGCAAAACACTAAGCTTAAGTTACAAAAACACACAGAAAAACTTAAGGAAATAAGAGAGATAAAAGTAAAAATTAATGTTTTAAAGAAATATTGTTTGAAACATGGGAAACCAATGTTACTATTGAATATTTGAAGACACATAAAATACTCAATCTGTCAAAATTGATCATGAAAAATAGGATAGAAGGTAAAATTAAATATTAGAAAGGGAAAAGGGACATATTATAGATAGAGTAGGTATTCAAGCAAATAAGAATACTATGCACAATTTTATGCTATCCAAATTGAACATGCAACTGAAATTCACCACCTCCTAGAAAAATGGTACTTATAAAACTGAATGTAAGAAGAAATAAAAAACTTTAAAAGATCTCTAATCATTTTAAAATATAAAATGATAGTTCAGAATCTACACATACACACACACACACACACACACACACACACACACACACACACACACAAAGCCCAGACAGTTTCACAGATGAATTCTACCAAACATTAAAGAACAAATAATTCCCATCATAGAGAAACTCTTAAAGACAATAAAAATGAAAAAAAAAAAAACCCATTCCTTTTATGAAGTTAAAATTTTGTGACATTAACATAATCATAGTTTCAAAATCTAACTGGAAATAAAATTAAAATCCAGTATGATTACCATAGAAACACTAAAAGCTTACTTGAAATTAGTGGACATGAAGTTAAAGTGAAATCACCCCTCATGGTTTTGTGTTTTCCCAGCCACATTCAGTTTCAGGAATGCAGGTGCAAAGCATGTCGAGCGTTAAATTTAACCAGGCTGGTGGTTTTGCCAAACACACTGGAAGGAGCAAAAGGAGGAAAGGAGTTGACAGCACATGAAAGGGAGTCATTATAATGACAGGTCACAGAATTTTTCTGAATAAGAAAGAAAGAACGTCAACATATGAGGGATGGTTAAAAAGGCCTAGGAGCAATGAACTGTAGTCCCTGATGGAAATTAAAAATTAACTTTATCCATAATCCTCACAAGTGGGAAAGGCAATATAATAATCACATTCATTCATGATGAACCTGAGACCCAGGTATGTTAATGGACTTTTCTAAAGTAAGTATATACACTGAGTAATTAACAGAGTTTTCACTCCAACCTGAATACTCTGGCTCAAGGTCACTTTCCTGGTCCTATTCCATTATTCTTCAGCCCTATCCTACACTGGCTTGCAGATCTTCCTGATCTTCCTAGTTATTGCTATTTCTCAGGGGTTAATTCTCCCCTAGGGTTAACTCAGGATTCCCACATCATCAGATATTGTTAAGGTTCAGACTTTATTGTTATTTTACCAGTGTTTTAAATTCTAATTTTACAAAATAAATATTTACTTTCAGAAGAGAAGAAACATCTTTTTAAAAAATAAAATTAGTTCTATTGCCATAAAATGTTAACTTCATAATGGATAAGAATGGAAATTGCAAGCCAACATTCTCAAAATCCGTTCATATTCTATTATAATTTAATTTTCCTTCAATCTTTCTCCTCCATTCACAAGGTCATTTTGCTCCTTTCTGGAATGTTAAATTTTGAACACACTATTTACTACTGACAGTTTTGTTGTTTCTTGGTTCTGTATAGCTGTTTGACTAAAAGTGCCAAGAATTTTCTTCCCTAGGTGCCTATAAATCTCATCATAATGTCTATTTTTTTGGCAACCTTCCTCTGCCTTGCTAATCTTACCAAGAATTCCTTCAAGGTCATCAAACTTGAAATATGCATTTGTAATCACTATGTAATAAGATCTTAAGAAAGGGGGGACTTGTTTGGACATTTTTGGTTTTTTTACAAACTGACATTTATTCTTCTGCCAGTATCAATAAATAAGAACAGGTGCAATTTATGTGTGTGTCATCATTCAGAAAATTGATAAAAATTACTAGAGAGTTGTCTCTTAAGTAAACCAGTTATCATTTAGTGTCTGGGTCAGAAAATGTATAGTGGTTACATTGATTTATCTTCTACTGTTGTGTGCCAGCTTCTTTGTATCATCTGTTTCCTAAGTGTAACCTATCAACTTTGAGAGACACACTTTCAGGCTCAACAAAAACAGCAATGTGTTAACATCTTTGAGGGCATTCATCAGATAGGTAAAAATCAAGAGTAAATTCCTTCCAATATTATGTTTCTAAAATATTATTGTAAAGGAACAAAAAGTGCTCTAGAGAAATAAAAGCAAAATACATTTTATAATTGGAAAGCAGAATTCTGACTGTCCTCACTGTCCAACTGGAGGTCCTAAGAAGAATCTGTGTTTATAAAACACGGCTGTTATCTTGATATTTTCTCCTTTTTTATCACTCTTAAAAGGCCTTATTTGCTTCTTATTTTCATTTATCCTCCCTATTCCACCATATAATTTTTTCTTACACTTACTTACTTTTGATTTCTCAGTACTTTACTCTACTTGATTTTCTATACAATACTAAATCCCTACCAGTTCTGTAAAACTCATTTCATATTGCTTTAATGTGTGATTTTTCTCAAACCCCAGATGCAGTCAATGTGAAACACTGTGCCATGTGGAAATTCCAGTCTCTACATTTGTGTGTTTAAGACAACATAAATGCTTGCAGAGGCAGCTCCACTTTCATCTAGGAAAACAAGTTCATTGATCATTGTAAGGTGAGAGCAAAAGAGAAATAATCCATCAACTGTCTGCCAGTGGCTCTTCATAGTACCTCTCACTGTCAGGGAGTCAATGCTGGAGGGAGGGGTTGTCAAAGAGAGTGAGAATGGAGAATTGACAACTAATGTTCCTATGAAATTATTGCTGAAACAGAGGTAGAAAAATACTATCAAGCAAATGTTTCAAATAGGAGACAGCTGCACACAAGAGACAGCTCTGAGAGCTTTTGTCACAATAAAATGTATTTAAAAAGAGGAGAGTGTTTCTTAGAACTCTGAGCTTCTAGAGGGATCAAATCAAAGAGATCTGAAAAGCTGTGACTAAAGCAGAAAAGCAATTTGACATTGCCCAAGATTTACCAAAAAAATTTTTAACATACACGTTGTTTTGAAAATTCATTACCCTTCTTCTCTAACTCAGAAATGTATATGGTGTATTTAGGAGAAGACAAACGTTACAAGGTGAGAAGCAGCTGAGTGTAATCCCAACCAAACCACATGGCAGTTCCACAGTTTTGAGGAAGCATGAAATGGATGTTGGTGAGCGAATCCCAATGTCCACTACAACCCTATATCTACAGATCATCTGCAGATGTATAGGAGTTTGGGGAAGTAAAGGGAACAGCAAGAGAAATCTTAGGAAAACGGGATGTCTACTTTGGGGAAATAATATATTTTGATGTCCCCTAAGCTTTACTTCCACTGAAGGGCATGCTCAAAAGAGACCATAGTGCTTAGATGGGTAATACTGGAAAGAATTCTGCTGCCAGGCAAGGTAGCATATGCCTTTGAGCAGTCCCTAAGGATACTGTTTATTTCTACCATTTGATGGGACCTGTGAGGGCCTGGAATATTACAGCTCCCTTTTGAGGGTGAAGTACATGAAAAATTAATCAAGGAGAATGCAGAAATTCTCCTGTCTAAATTGAGCTGATAATAGGTAGCAGTTTGTAGAGCTGTTCACTGGACACTGGACAAACATCCTTGAAAATATCAAAATAAACGGCATCCAGTGACTAACTTTGCAAACGAGTAGAAACACAAAATATCATGGAGAATTGTCTCCCAAAACTGCCTTTCACTAATGGATGTCCAGGAGATTAATTCTCTTCCAAAAATATTCATAGACCAAAGCGAGAACCCCCCACCACACTTTCTACCCTCAGAAAGAGGTTGTCTAAAAACATATTCAAATGCACTTTTCAGGACCTGATGTAATTTTTATCTCCTCATGCTCTTATCTACCATTTCACAATAACTGAGTAACTCTATTTCATAGTAAAATGCTCCATAATATTTACTGGATCTTTTTATATGCCAGGCATCTTGCCAAGCATGCTACATGCCTTACATCATTTAAAACTTGCAATGAACTTATAACTGAAATATTATTATCCCTATCTTATAAATAAAGAAACAAGACTTCCAGTCAAGATTGCATGGTAGATTCTCTGTGAGCTACATACACTTACACACACATGCACACATACACACATACACATAGGCAAACATTCATGCACATACACGTGCAGTAAACATACACATATTCAGCCAGCTGCTACTGATATTCCAAAAAGAGCTGAAAAAATTTAAAAAGAAACATTATAAATATGTAACCTTTCTAAAATACAAAATTAATACCTTTATATACCTGGAGGGTAACAGAAATAAAAAGCAGTAGTTAGAGGTAAAGACAACTTCTTGGGTTCCACATCTGAAAGTAGGCAATGAAATTTAACTCCTGAAGGGGATTGGAACTAAAATTACTCCCAAACATGGTGAGGTTCCAGAGCCAAATTCATTATTTAAAATAAGGTCCATTCTTTGAGAAGACAAAAAAAAATTAATAAACCATTAGCCAGACTAATCAAGAAAAAAAGGGAGAAGACTCAAATAAACAGAATTAGAAACAAAAAAGGAGAAGTAAGAACTTACACCACAGAAATACATAGGATCATGAGAGACTACTACAAGGAACTATATGCCAATAAAATGGACAACATGGAAGAAATGCACAAATTCTTAGATAAGGACAACCTCCCCAGACTGAGTGAGGAAGAAATAGAAAACATGAACAGACCAAACACAAGCACTGAAATTGAAACTGTGACTAAAATTCTTCCAACAAACAAAAGTCCAGGACAGATGGCATCATTGGTGAATTATATCAAACATTTAGAGAAGAGCTAACACTCACCCTTCTCAAACTCTTCTAAAATATCGCAGAGGGAGGAACACTCCCATACTCATTCTATGAGGTCACAACCACCCTGACACCAAAACGAGACAAAGATGTCACAAAAAAGAAAATTACAAGCCAATAACCCTGATGAATATAGATGTAAAAATTCTCAACAAAATACTAGCAAACAGAATCCAACAACACATTTAAAGGGTCATACACTATGATCAAGTGGGACTTATCCCAGGAATGCAAGGATTCATCAAACTATGCAAAGTAATCAATGTGATACACCATGTTAACAAACTGAAGGACAAAAACCATATGATCATCTCAACAGATGCAGAAAAAGCTTTTCACAAAATTCAACACCCATTTATGACAAAAACCCTCCAGAAAGTGGGCATAAAGGGAACCTACCGCAACATAATAAAAGCCATATATGACAAACCCACAGCCAACATCATTCTCAATGGTGAAAAAGAGAAAGCATTTGTTCTAGGATTGGGAGCAATACACGGGTGCCCACTATCACCACTATTATTCAACATAGTTTTGGAAATTTTAGTCTCGGCAGTCAGAAAAGAAAAAGAATATAAATTGGAAAAGTAGAAGTAAAACTTTCACTGTCTGCAGATGACATGATACTATACATAGAAAATCCTAAAGATGCCATTAGAAAACTGCTAGAGCTAATCAATGAATTTGGTAAGGTAGCAGGATACAAAGTTAATGCACAGGAATCACTTGCATTCCTATACACTAACAAAGAAAAATCAGAAAGAGAAATTAAAGAAACACTCCAATTTACCATTGCAACAAAAAGAATAAAATACCTAGGAATAAACCGACCTGAGGAGACAAAAGACCTGTATGCAGAAAACTATAAGACACTGATGAAAGAAACCAAAGATGAAACAAACAGATGGAAAGATAAACTATGCTCTTGGACTAGAAGAGTCAACACTGTGAAAAAGACTATACTAGTCAAAGCAACTACAGATTCAATGCAATTCCTATCAAATGACCAATGACATTTTTCACAGAACTAGAACAAAAAAATTTACAATTTGTTTGGAAACACAAAAGACCCCAAATATCAAAAGCAATCTTGAGAAAGAAAAACAGAGCAGGAGGAAGTAGGTTCCCTGATTTCAGACTATACTACAAAGCTACAGTAATCAATACAGTACAGTACTGGCACAAAAGCGCAAATATAGATCAATGGAACAGGATAGAAAGCCCAGAGATAAACCCACACACATATGGTCACCTTATTTTTGACAAAGGAGGCAAGAATATACAATAGAGAAAAGACAGCCTCTTCAATAAGTGGTGCTGGGAAAACTGGACAGCTACATGTAAAATAATTAAATTACAACACTTCCTAACACTATACACAAAAATAAACTGAAAATGGATTAAAGACCTAAATGTAAGGTTAGACACTATAAAACTCTTAGAGGAAAACATAGGCAGAACACTCTTTGACATAAATCAATGCAAGATCTTTTTTGACCTACCTCCTAGAGTAATGGAAATAAATTCAAAAATAAACAAATGGGACCTAATGAAACTTAAAACCTTTTGCACAGCAAAGGAAACCCTAAAGAAGACCAAAAGACCACCCTCAGAATGTGAGAAAATATTTGCAAATGAAGCAACTGACAAAAGATTAATCTCCAAAATCTATAAGCAGCACATGCAGCTCAATATCAAAAAAAAAAAAAAAAACCCAATCCAAAATTGGGCAGAAGACCTAAATAGACATTTCTCCAAGAAGATATACAGATTGCCAACAAACACATGAAAGAATGCTCAACATCATTAATCATTAGAGAAATGCTAATCAAAACTCCAATGAGGGGCTTCCCTGGTGGCTAAGTGGTTGAGAGTCTCCGCCTGTTGATGCAGGGGACATAGGTTCATGCCCCGGTCCAGGAAGATCCCACATACCATGGAGTGGCTAGGCCCATGAGCCATGGCCGCTGAGCCTGCGCATCTGGAGCTTGTGCTCCACAACAGGAGAGACCACAACAGTGAGAGACCCACGTACCACAAAAAAAAAAAAAAAAAACATTACAATGAGATATCATCTCACACTGGTCAGAATGGCCATCATCAAAAAATCTAGAAACAATAAATGCTGGAGAGGGTGTGGAGAAAAGGGAACACTCTTGCACTGCTGGTGGGAATGTAAATTGATACAGCCACTATGGAAAACAGTATGAGGTTCCTTAAAAAACTACAAATAGAACTACCATATGACCTAGCAATCCCACTACTGGGCATATACCCTGAGAAAACCATAATTCAAAAAGAGTTATATACCAAAATGTTCATTGCAGCTCTATTTACAATAGCCAGGAGATGGAAGCAACGTAAGTGTCCATCATCAGATGAATGGATAAAGAAGATGTGCACATATATACAATGGAATATTACTCAGCCATAAAAAGAAATGAAATTGAGTTATTTGTAGTGAGGTGGATGGACCTAGAGTCTGTCATACAGAGTGAAGTAAGTCTGAAAGAGAAAAACAAATACCATATGCTAACACATATATATGGAATCTAAGGGGGAAAAAAAGTCATGAAGAACCTAGGGGTAAGATGGGAATAAAGACACAGACCTACTAGAGAATGGAATTAAGGATATGGGGAGGGGGAAGGGTAAGCTGTGACAAAGTGAGAGAGTGTCATGGACATGTATACATTACCAAACGTAAAATAGGTAGCTAGTGGGAAACAGTCGCATGGCACAGGGAGATAAGCTCAGTGTTTTTTGACCACCTAGAGGGGTGGGATAGGGAAGGTGGGAGGGAGGGAGACGCAAGAGGGAAGAGATCTGGGAACATATGTATATGTATAACTGATTCACTTTGTTATAAAGCAGAAACTAACACACCATTGTAAAGCAATTATACTCCATTAAAGATTAAAAAAAAAAATCCAATCCAAAAAAAGGGAGAAGACCTAAATAGACATTTCACCAAAGAAGACATACAGATGGCCAAGAGACACATGAAAAGATGCTCAACATCACTAATCATCAGCAAAATGCAAATCAAAACTACAATCAGGTATCACCTCACACTGGTCAAAATGGCCATCATCAAAAAATCTACAAACAATAAATGCTGGAAAGGGTGTGGATAAAAGGGAACCTCCTGCGTGGTGCGTGGAAATGTAAATTGATACAACCACTATAGAGAAGAGTATGGAGGTTCCTTAAAAAACTGAAAATAGAGCTACCATATGACCTAGCAGTCCCACTACTGGGCATATACCCTGAAAAAAACATAATTCAAAAAGATACATGTACCACAATGTTCATTGCAGCACTATTTACAGTAGTCAGGACATAGAAGCAACCTAAATGCCCATTGACTGAAGAATAGGTAAAGAAGATGTGGCACATATCTATATTGGAATATTACTCTGCCATAAAAAGGAACGACATTTAGTGATTTGTAATGAGGTAGATAGACATAGAGTCTGTCACACAGAGTGAAATAAGTCAGAAAGAGAAATACCGTATGCTAACACACAAATATGGAATCTGAAAAACAGTACTGATGAACCTAGCGGCAGGGCAGGAATAAAGATGCAGACGGAGAAAGGACTTGAGGACACAGATGGGGAAGGGGAAGCTGGGACAAAGTGAGAGAGTAGCATTGACATATATACACTACCAAATGTAAAATAGACAGCTAGTGGGAAGCTGCTGCATAGCACAGGGAGATCAGCTTGGTGCTTTGTGACCACCTAGAGGGGTGAGATAGGGAGGGTGGGAGGGAGGCTCAAGAGGGAGGGGATATGGGGATATATATATACATATAGCTGATTCACTTTGTTTGTTTTACAGTAGAAACTAACAACATTGTGAAGCAATTATACTCCAATAAAAATATATTTTTTTAAAATAGGGGTCCAGTATAAATCTACCAGACTGGTAAAAGAGGACCATAAAAACAGACCATTGTCACAGAAGAAAATGTAGATACAAGTTACATTTTGACAGAAATATAAGAGAAAAAATGCCTACCAAGAACCTGGGCTTAGTTGCCCAGTGGTTCAGTGACTATTCTGTGATATGCATTATAACTACAGGGGCCAAGAGCTTGGTACGTATAAAACATAGTTCTAAAACTGGAAGTCTCAGAGTGATGACTGGTGAAAATAAATAAAAACCTGAATATGAGGTGGGGGGAAAGAATAACAAGTAGGAAACTAAAACAGAGTGATGGACTTAAACCCAAACAGATCCATAAGTATACTAAATTTTAATACAATAAACACTTCAAATAGAAGGCACAGATTTTCAGAATGGATTTTTTAAAAACCCAACTACATACTGTTTACAAGAAACTTATCTTAAGTATAAAGACACAGATGGGTTAAAAGAAAAAATGGAAATACATATACTATTAAAACACTATTCAAAATAAAACTTGTATGATTCAATTAATACAGGCAGGGGAGACTTTAAAACAAAGAATATATTTTCCTCAAGATGGCAGAGTAGAAAGACTTGCTCTCACTCCCTCTTGTGAGAATACCGGAATCACAACTAACTGCTGAACAGTCATCAACAAGAAGACACTGGAACTCACCAAAACAGATACCCCACATCCAAACACAAAGGAGAAGCCACAGTGGGATGGTAGGAGGGGTGCAATCACAATAAAATCAAATCCCATAACTGCTGAGTGGGTGACTCACAAACTGGAGAACACTTATACCACAGATGTCCACCCACTGGAGTAATGTTCTGAGCCGTACATCAGGCTTCTGAACCTGGGGCTCCTGAAATGGGCAGAGGAATTCCTAGAGAATCAGACTTTGAAGGCTAGTGGATTTGATTGCAGGACTTCGACAGGACTGGGGGAAACAGAGACTCCACACTTGGAGGGCACACACAAAGTAGTATGTGCATTGGGACCCAGGGGAAGGAGCAGTGATCCCATAGGAGACTGAACCAGACCTACCTGCTAGTGTTGCAGGGTCTCCTGCACAGGCAGGGGGTGACTCTGTCTCACCTTGAGGACAAGAACACTGGCAGCAGAAGTTCTGGGAAGTACTCCTTTGTGTGAGCCACCCCAGAATCTGCCATTAGCCCCACCCAAGAACACGGGTAGGCTCCAGTGTTGGGTTGCCTCAAGCCAAACAACCAACAGGGAGGGAACCCAGCCTCACCCATCAGCAGTCAAGCGGATTAAAGTTTTACTGATCTCTTCCCACCAGAGCAACAGCCAGCTCTACCAACCACCAGGTCCTCCCATTAGGAAACTTGCACAGGCCTCTTAGATAGCCTCATCCAACAGAGAGCAGACAGCAGAAGCAAGAAGAACTACAATTTTGCAGCCTGTGGAACAAAAACCACATTTACAAAAAGATAGACAAGATGAAAAGGTAGAGGGCTATGTATCAGATGAAGGAACAAGATAAAACTCCAGAAAAACAACTAAACAAAGTGGAGATAGGCAACCTACCAGAAAAAGAATTCAGAATAATGATAGTGAAGATGATCCAGGATCTTGGAAAAAGAATGGAGGCAAAGATCAAGAAGATGCAAAAAAATGTTTAACAAAGATCTAGAAGAATTAAAGAACAAACAAACAGAGATGAACAATACAATAACTGAAATGAAAAATACACTACAAGGAATCAATAGCCGAATAACTGAGGTAGAAGAAC
Organism: Aethalodelphis obliquidens; assembly: GCF_003676395.1. Taxonomy (NCBI): domain Eukaryota; kingdom Metazoa; phylum Chordata; class Mammalia; order Artiodactyla; family Delphinidae; genus Aethalodelphis; species Aethalodelphis obliquidens. The sequence continues at coordinate 5,987,864 of NW_020838004.1, read as the reverse complement.
GGATAAGTGACCTGGAAGACAGAATGATGGAATTCACTGCTGTGGAACAGAATAAAGAAAAAAGAATAAAAAGAAATGAAGACAGCCTAAGAGACCTCTGGGACAACATTAAACAAAACAACATTTGCATTATACTGGTCCCAGAAGAAGAGAGAGAGAAAGGACCTGAGAAAATATTTGAAGAGATTATAGTCAAAAAATTCCCTAACATGGGAAATGAAATAGCCACCCAAGTCCAGGAAGCTCAGAGAGTCCCATACAGGGTAAACCTAAGGAGAAACACGCCAAGACACATAGTAATCAAATTGGCAAAAATTAAAGGCAAAGAAAAATTATTGAAAGCAGCATGGAAAAAATGACAAAAAATGTACAAGGGAACTCCCATAAGGTTAATAGCTGATTTCTCAGCAGAAACCCAACAAGCCAGAAGGGAATGTCATGATATGCTTAAAGTGATGAAAGGGAAGAATGTACAACCAAGATTACTCTACCAGGCAAGTATCTCATTCAGATTCAATGGAGAAATCAAAAACCTTACAGACAAGCAAAAGCTAAGAGAAATCAGCACCACCAAACCAGCTCTACAACAAATGCCAAAGGAACTTCTCTAAGTGGGAAACAAAACAGAAGAAAAGGACCTACAAAAACAAACGCAAAACAATTAAGAAAATGGAAATAGGGACATACATATCAATAATTACCTTAAACCTGAATGGATTAGATGCTCCAACCAAACGATGCAGGCTTGCTGAATGGATACAAAAACAAGACCCATATATATGCTGTCTAAAAGAGACCCACTTCAGACCTAGGGACACATACACACTGAAAGTGAGGGGTTGGAAAAAGATATTCCATGCAAATGGAAGTCTAAAGAAAGCTGGAGTAGCAATACTCATATCAGGTAAAATAGACTTTAAAATAAAGAATGTTACAAGAGACAAGGAACGACACTACATAATGATCAAGGGATCAATCAAAGAAGAAGATATAACAATTATAAATATAAATGCACCCAACATAGGAGCACCTCAATATATAAGGCAACTGCTGAAAGCTCTAAAAGAGAAAATTGACAGTAACACAATAATAGTGGGGGACTTTAACACCTCACTTACACCAATGGACAGATCACCCAAAATGAAAATAAATAAGGAAACAAAAGCTTTATATGACACAATAGACCAGATAGATTTAAGTGATATTTATAGGACATTCCATTCAAAAACAGCAGATTACACTTTCTCCTCAAGTTTGCACAGAACATTCTCCAGGATAAATCACATCTTGGGTCACAAATCAAGCCTCAGTAAGTTTAAGAAAATTGAAATCATATCAAGCATCTTTTCTGACCAGACGTGATGAGATTAGAAATCAATTACAGGGAAAATACCCCGTAAAATACACAAACATATGGAGGCTAAACAACACGTTCCTAACTAACAAAGAGATCACTGAAGAAATAAAAGAGGAAATCAAAAGATACCTAGACATAAATGACAATGAAAACACTATGATTCAAAACCTATGGGATGCAGCAAAAGCAGTTCTAAGAGGGAAATTTATAGCTGTACAAACCTACCTCAAGAAAGAAGAAAAATCTCAAATAAACAATCTAACCTTACACCTAAAGGAACTAGAGAAGGAAGAACAAAGAAAACCAAAACTTAGCAGAAGGAAAGAAATCATAAAGATCAGAGCAGAAATAAATGAAATAGAAACAAAGAAAACAGTAGCAAAGATCAAAAAAACTAAAAGCTGGTTCTTTGAAAAGATAAACAAAATTGATAAACCGTTAGCCAGATTCATCAAGCAAAAGAGAGAGAGGCTCAAATCAATAAAATTAGAAATGAAAATGGAGAAGTGACAACAGACACCACAGTAATACAAAGCATCCTAAGAGACTACTACAAGGAACTCTATGCCAATAAAATGGACAAACTAGAAGAAATGGATAAATTCTTAGAAAGGTATAACCTTCCAAGACTGAAGCAGGAATAAGTAGAAAATATGAACAGACCAATCACAAGTAATGAAATTGGAACTGTGATTAAAAATCTTCCAACAGGGCTTCCCTGGTGGCACAGTGATGGAGAATCTTCCTGCTGATGCAGGGGACACGGGTTTGTGCCCCGGTCCGGGAAGATCCCACATGCCACGGAGCAGCTGGGCCCGTGAACCATGGCTGCTGAGCCTGCGTTTCCAGAGCCTTTACTCCACAATGGGAGAAGCCACAACAGTGAGAGGTCCGCATACCACAAAAAAAAAAAAAAAAAAAAAATCTTCCAACAAACAAAAGTCCAGAACCAGATGGTGTCACAGGTGAAATCTACCAAACCTTTAGAGAAGAGCTAACACCCACCCTTCTCAAACTCTTCCAAAAAATTGCAGAGGAAGGAATACTCCCAAACTCTATCCTTGAAGTCACCTTCACCCTGATACCATAACCACACAAAGATAGTACAAAAAAAGACAATTACAGACCAGTATCACTGATGAATATAGATGCAAAAATCCTCAACAAAATACTAGCATACAGAAACCCACAACACATTAAAAGGATCATACACCATGATCAAGTGGGATTTATCCCACGGATGCAAGGATTCTTCACTATATGCAAATCAATCAATGTGATATACCATATTAACAAACTGAAGAAGAAAAAACATATCATCTTAATAGATGCAGAAAAAGCTTTTGACAAAATACAACACCCATTTATGATAAAAACTCCCCAGAATGTGGGCATAGAGGGAACCAACCTCAACATAATACAGGCCATATATGACAAACCCACAGGAAACATCATTCTCAATGGTGAAAAAATGAAAGCATTTCCTCTAAATCAGGAACAAGACAAGGATGTCCACTCTCACCACAATTATTCAACATAGTTTTGGAAGCCCTAAACACGGCAATCAGACAAAAAAAAGAAATAAAAGGAATACAAATTGGAAAAGAAGAAGTAAAACTGTCACTGTTTGCAGATGACATGATTATATACATACAGAATCCCGAATATGCCACCAGAAAACTACTAAAGCTAATCAATGAATTTGGTAAAGTTGCCAGATTCAAAATTAATGCACAGAAATTCTCTTGAATTCCTATACACTATTGATGAAAAATCTGAAAGAGAAATTAAGGAAACACTCTCATTTACCATTGCAACAAAAATAATAAAATACCTAGGAATGAACCTACCTAGGGAGACAAAAGACCTGTATGCCAAAAACTATAAGACACTGATGAAAGAAATTAAAGATGACACCAACAGATGGAGAGTTATACCATGTTCTTGGATTGGAAGAATCAATATTGTGAAAATGACTCTACTACCCAAAGCAATCTACAGATTGAATGCAATCCCTATCAAATTACCAATGGTAGTTTTTACAGAACTAGAACAAAAAACCTTAAAATTTGTATGGAGACACAAAATACCCCGAATAGCCAAGGCAATCTTGAGGGAAAAAAGCAGAGCTGGAGGAATCAGACTCCCTGACTTCAGACTATACTACAAAGACACAGTAATCAAGACAATATTGTATTGGCACAAAAACAGAAATATAGATCAATGGAACAAGATAGAAAGTCCAGAGATAAACCGACACACCTATGGTCAACTAATGCATGACAAAGGAGGCAAGGGTATACAATGGAGAAAAGACAGCCTCTTCAATAAGTGGTGCTGGGAAAACTGGGCAGCTACATGTAAAAGAATGAAATTAGAACACGCCTTAACACCATACACAAAAATAAACTCAAAATGGATTAGAGACCTAAATGTAAGATCAGACAGTATAAAACTCTTAGAGGAAAACATAGGAAGAACACTCTTTAACATAAGTCACAGCAAGATGTTTTTTGATCCACCTCCTAGAGTAATGGAAGTAAAAACAAAAATAAACAAATGGGACCTAATGAAATTTAAAAGCTTTTGCACAGCAAAGGAAACCATAATTGAGACGAAAAGACAACCCTCAGAATGGGAGAAAATATTTGCAAATGAATCAATGGACAAAGGATTTATCTCTAAAATATATAAACAGCTCATGTAGCTCAATATTAAAAAACAAACAACCCAATCAAAAAATGGACAGAAGACCTAAATAGACATTTTTCCAAAGAAGACATACAGATGGCCAAGAAGCACAGGAAAATCTGCTCGGCATCACTAATTATTAGAGAAATGCAAATCAAAACTACAATGAGCTATCACCTCACACCAGTTAGAATGGGAGTCATCAGAAAATCTACAAACAACAAATGTTGGAGAGGGTGTGGAGAAAAGGGAACCCTCTTGCACTGTTGGTGGGAATGTAAATTGATACAGCCACTATGGAGAACAGTATGGAGGTTCCTTAAAAAACTAAAAATAGAATTACCATATGACCCAGCAATCCCACTATGGGCATATACTCTGAGAAAACCATAATTCAAAAAGACACATGAACCCCAATATTCAATGCAGCACTGTTTGCAATAAACAGGTCATGGAAGCAACCTAAATGTTCATCAACAGACAAATGGATAAAGAAGATGTGGTATATATATACAATGGAATATTACTCAGCCATAAGAAAGAATGAAATTGGGTCATTTGTAGAAATGTGGATGGATCTAGAGACTGTCATACAGAGTGAAGTAAGTCAGAAAGAGAAAAACAAATATCATATATTAACACATATATGTGCAACTTTGAAATATGGTACAGATCAACTGGTTTGCAGGACAGAAGTTGAGACACAGATGTAGAGAACAAATGTATGGTCACCAAGGGGGGAAAGTGGCGGGGGGTGGTGGTGGTGGTGTGATAAATTGCGATATTGGGATTAACGTGTATACACTGATGTGTATAAAATGGATGACTAACAAGAACCTGCTGTATAAAAATATAAATAGGGCTTCCCTGGTGGCGCAGTGGTTGAGAGTCTGCCTGCCAATGCAGGGGGCACAGGTTTGTGCCCCAGTCTGGGATGATCCCACGTGCCGTGGAGTGGCTGGGCCCATGAGCCATGGCCGCTGGGCCTGAGCATCCGGAGCCAGTGCTCCGCGGTGGGAGAGGCCATAGCGGTGAGAGGCCCATGTACCGCAAAAATAAATAAATTAATTAATTTAATTAAATTAAAAAACTCAAAAGAAAATTTAAAAACTCCCCCCCCACAAAAAAACAAAGAATATCTCCCAAGACGAGGAAAGGCATTTCATAATAATAAAATGGTTAATTTATGAAAAAAAACAGCAATTCTTAATGCATAAGAACCTAAAACAGCACATCAACATAAATGAAACAAAAATTAACAAATCTAAAAGGAGAAAAAGATAGATCCACAATCACTGTTGGAGACTTTAATATTCCTCTATTAATGATTGATAGAACAGCTAGACCAAACAATCCATACAAATTTAAAGAAAATTTTGAATAACACTCTCAACAAACTTGTCCTAATCAAATAATAATGCAACACGCCCAGCAGGTACGGGATTCAGAATCTTCTCAAGTGCCCATAGAATATTCACCAAGACAGACCATATGATGAGCCACAAAATAAGCCTCAAAAATTCTCAAAGTATTGAAATCATACCAAGTATTTTTGACCACAAGGAGTTTAAGTAGAACTCATCAGCAATAATGTATCTAGAAAATCTCCAAATACTTGGAAACTAAGCATACACTTCTTAATAACCTAGAGGTCAGCAAAGAAATCACAAGTGAAGTTAGAAAATATTTTGAATGTAATAATAGCAAAATCACAATATGTCAAATTTTGTGAGATGCCACTTACGGTATCACCTTAAGAAGATATAGAAAAAAGATTAAAGTTACCTAAGGAAATAGAAGGAATAAAATAATGAAATAGATAAAAGTATTTTTAAAAATAATAAAGATCAATAAAATAGAAAACAAAAAAGAAAGAATCAACAAAATTTGGCTCTTTGAAAAGACTGTAAAATTGACAAATCTCTAGCAATTTTGATCAGGTTTAAAAAAAGAGAGAGAGAATCACAAACTACCAATATAAAGAATAAAAACTGGTACATCAACACAGATATTATAGCCATTAAAAAGATAATAAGGAACTATAATTAACACCTTTAGGCCAATGCATTTGCTGAAGTAGATTAAATGGACAAGTTCATTGACTTACACAACTCATCAAAATTAAAACAAGAAGAAATAGACAGCCTATATAGCATTTTCTTTGATAAAGAAATTCAATCAATCATTTTAAAACTTCCTGAAAAGAAAACTCCTGTACAGATGGCTTCTATGAATTCTATCAAACATTAAAGGAAACAAATACCAATACCACCCACACACTTTCAGAAAATAGAGGAAAAGGAAACACTTCTCAACCTGCTTTGAAACCAATAATACTCTAAAATCAAAACTTGACAATGACATTACAGGGAAAGAACATGACCGTCAAATATCTTTCATAAACATAACTGTGAAATACTTAAAATATTAGCAAATCAAACCAACAGTATGTTGAAAGGATAGTAAAATAAGAAAAGGGGGATTAATTCCAATAATACAAAGGGAAGAACTACATAATCTCAATAAATGCAATAGAAGAATTAGTCAAAATCCAGCATTAAGTCTTTTTTTAAAAAAAACTCAGAAAACTAGAAATAAAAGAAATATTCTCAATTTGATAGGAGAGTTCTACAAAAAATCTACAGCAAACTTCACAGCATTAAAATATTAAACACTGTCACTAAGTTCACACACACACAAAAAGCCCAGCATGTCTGTTCTCACCACTTCTTTTCCCACTGTACTGGAGTTCTAGCTGATACAGTAAGGGAACAAACTTAAATAACAGTAATGAAAATTGCAAAAGAAAAAGTAAAACTGTCATTATTTGCAAATTAAATAAATTACACCTAAAAAATTCATAGGAGTCTATCAAAAAAAGTATTAGATCTCATACATGAATTCTACCAAGTCTTAGGTACAAGGTTAACATACAAATTATATTTGTTTATGCCAACCACAAACAATGGAGATTTAAATAGTTTTAAATCAGTACATTTTGCAGTAGCAGGAAAAAATCCAAAACAGCTGGCAATAAATGTAAAAAAGACATAGAAGATCACTATATAGAAAACTATAGAACATTACAGAATATTCTGAAAGAAATTGCAGAAACCCTAAATAAATAAGAAGGTATACCATAGCAATAGGTTAGAAGACTCACTATTATAAAGATATTTTTGTCCGAATATTGATTTATAGATTCAATACAATTCCAGTCAAAATCCTAACAGGTTTTATGTAAAAATTGGCAAGCCAATACTAAAATTTATATAGATATACAAAGAACCTAGAGTAAACAAATTAATCTTGAGAAAAAAGAACAAAGTTGAAGAAAATACACTGCTTGATTCTAATAGTTACTACAAAACTACAGTAAGTAAGATGGTGTCATATAGACATAAAGGTAGGAAAATAGAATAGAACAGAATAGAATCCAGAAGTACATGGGAAAGGTAGCAAAGAATATCTTAAATCAAACCTAAATAGCACTAAACATAGAAAAATCATAACTGTACTTTGGGAAAATTAAAAGCTTCTGTTCATCAACAGACATTGTTAAGAAAAAAGAAAAAAGAAAAGAAATATTGGGAGAAAATATCCACAATATATACATTCAACAACATAACTTTTACAAATCAATAACAAAAAAGACGGACAAATCAATTAGAAATGGGCAAAAGAATCCAGAAAGGTACTTAAAAAAAACTAGACCTACAAATAAAAGATGATATTCAAATAAAAATGTTTCATATCATAGGTCACAAGTGAAATATAAATTAAAACCATGAGATACCACTACACACCCACTAGAATGGTTACCATTAAAATGACTAGAACGAAAGGATGTGAAGCAATTAGATCTAATGGATCTAATGATACAATCACTTTGGAAAATGATAGCAGGTTTTCAGATACACTTATGATCTAGCAATTCCACTCTTGGTTATTTACCAAAAAATTGAAAACTTAGGTCCATAAACATCTTAATTGCTGCTTTATTTATAATAGCAAAAGGCAGGGGTGGTATCTATCAACAAGAGAATGTATGGTGTCCTGAAACCCAAATGAAGAAAATATTTCAAGAAGTAGTAATAAATTGTATCAAATTCTAATGCTCCAAGTAATATGAGAACTGAATTGACCACTAGATTTAGATAAGTCATTGAAGCCTAAATAGTATTGAATAACTTATAATTAAATACAATTTTTAAAAGTTATTTTGTTTAGTGTCAAATATTTCAATTAGAATTGCATCACAATCTATTTTCCATTTTTCTGCCTTATAACTTCATTTCAATACAAGTTTGGGGAACAAAAAGGGTATAGTATTCTTCCTAAAATTAGCTAATCTATTCTTTTAGAGTTTCCATAATAATCAATCCATTTATATCATATTATTTTAATATCCTTAATAGTCAATATTTGCACAAAAAATTAGCAGCTTTCACAATCAATAATTTTTACATTTCTCTGTTGCATTAATAAGTTTACAATTATACTCCCAAGTCACTCATGGAAATTTTAAGATATAAAGCATAAGGGAGATTTTTGCATTTCATTATAGATATATGCTTACTTATATTTGAAAGTGAAATTTTCAGATGATAAAAATCCAAATGAAGTTCTTTGATCCCTTACCGATATTGGTATGCTGATGAGATAAGATGATAACTTGCATGAGCACATAAACATGCCAGAAATTACTTTTAAATGGACATTTAGTTCTCTGACTTTCCTACAAGCAAGTATAAACAATATGATACCTGGATGGAGAGTTGGTTGGGGCCAGTCTGTGGAAGACCTGAAATGTCATTACAGAAACTTGATCTAAAGCATCGAGTGAGTGGTTAACCTGGATGACATTTAAATACCTCTAACTTTGAATGTTTATAGCTCTGTAGTTCTAAGATTATTTCTCCTGGAATCATTATTCACAAGAGAAAGATGGTGTATCAGTTCCAGCAAAATTTCAGTAAACACTTAAGGAAACCATTCACCAAGTATTGCCTCCTTTAGAATAGTCTCCAAAACATTTGAAAGTGAAAAGTTGCAATTCTTGCCCTCAGTACTAAAGAAATCGGACTAAAAGGGTAAATAAGAAAGTCGATGACTTTATAATAATTTTGTGGTTGGTTTTGTCCCATGTGTTTGAGCCATGCATATTGTAAAAGAATTAGTATACTACAGAGTTGATTTCTCTCACAATTCTTAGTCATCTTCCTTCCATCCAGGGCCTGGCTCCTGCCTTCTGGAAATTGAAGCTCCTGTAAGCTCAAGACAAACCCAAATACACAGGATCTGTGTTGATCAGGGAAGCCCAGAGGCTCAGTTGTACTACATGGAACATTAAAGTGCAGCCCTTGACTAGGATCCAGAAGAACTATATCTTAGTCCTGATAAATATTTGTTGCAATAGGAAAGAACAGTCTCTTAACTTCCATTTATTTGAACATTTTTTCACACCTTCTCTTATATGTCTCTACTTCCCACAGGACTTTGAGTTCCTTGAAGATAAGAATCATGTTTATTTCATCACTTTCCCTCATATCTTAGAACAATGTATGCCTGGTTCTTTGCCTGGAAATGGAGTAGTGAACATAAAAGATATTTACCTCCCAACATGTAAGTAACAGTAATAACACATGATAAATGTTCGTAAGTTACTAACAATGTGTCACCAATGCACAAAGATTCACCAGGGTCAGTGCAACTTATCCCTGAAAATTAACCTAGCATCTAAAATGGAGTTAAGGGACCCTTCTTTAAATCCCCTACATTTCTCTGGCCTATCTATATCAATGATTTTACTAAATTTTATTGGAATTATCTCTTTATGGTTCCTTTTTCTATGTATTCTTGTAAGGCAGGGGCTGTTTTTAGTTTCTGTATCACCCAGCGTGTATCACAAGATCTGACACTTTGTAGGTGCTCAAAAATACTTGCTTAGCAACAAGTTTATCATTTGTTGATTCCCAAGAAGAGAATCAACTTCTTTTTACATATGAAGTACCTGCAGGACATCCAAGTGATGATACTAAGTAGACATTGAGAAACACAGCATAAAAGAACATAATGGGTTCAGAAGTCAAGTAAAAATTGAAATCATAAAATTTGAAAAGAAAAAATTACCATGTAATCTTTCTATGGTTATTTTCAAATTCTACATTATACAGTACCTATGTAATTCCTGCCTTGATGACTTTCACTTGGTTTGTTGATTGGCTATTTGATACTTCAATATTCAGCCTTCTCTGTGTGTCCTACTGAGTTATATGCTTTCGCATTTATTTTACAAAAATTGGCTCCTATGTAAACTTTTTCCTTTATAATAAAATCCCCCCTACTCAGCTGGTGTAGATCTAACTCATCCTTACCAATGGTTACATAATGTTTAATGGTATGTTATTCATTAGAGTAAATGACTAAACTGTGAAAATGAAGAGATTTTAAAACATCAATGACAAAAGCAAAACAAAACAAAAAACCCATAAAGTTTCTCTTTCATCTAACAGTTCCAGCCAGTTGCTCCCTGTCCACGCCCAGGGTCCTTTGTTTCATACAGTTGTTCAGGGGTCCGGGTTGATGGCGGTTCTCCTATCCTCAACATCTAGCATCCAAGGTTGCTCTAGTCATTTCTATTTCCACCCTGAGTGGAGAAACAAGCATGAAGGAACACATGTGGGAGGTGTATGGGTCAGCCTGGGAATTGCACAGGTCATTTGCAGTCACATTCCATTGACAAGAAATGATTTACAAGACCACACCTAGCTGCAAGGAGGCCTTGGAAGACCCTGGCCAGGCAGCCACATCCATCTCAGCTGTGACTTGATTTGTATAGAAAGAGAGGATAAACTTTGGTGGACAACTTGCACTTTCAGCTTCAATATGGACTTACCAAAATGTCTTCAACCTTACCCCGGATGACGGGTCTTTAATTTATGTCTTATTTATCCTTACTTACTAGTGTTTTATTTACAAGGACTCCAAGGAATGGAAGTATGACTTAATAAATGTGGTCACATTGCTTTCCCAAGTGTGTTGTAATATTCTACATTTCCACTAGTGTTGTATGTGACAGGGCTCTCTTCCCCCACCATATTTGCTCCAGCAGGAGATGTAGTCATTCATTATTCCATTGCCATTCTATTGAGTGGCAAAAAATAAAGTAATAGCTCATTGTTAACTTTAATTTACAGTATCCTGACCACTATAAAACTTTAGTCTCTATTATATATTTACTGATCATTTGGATGACTTTTTTCTGAATTGGTTCTTTATATCCTTTACCTATGAGTTATTTGTCTTTCTGTTATCCATTTTATCTTGCTGACGTTATATTTTAAAAAATACAAAGAGATTTGATAGCCATGAAAATATGTATTTGTAGATTTATCTCTTCCCCCAATCTTCTCTCTATTTCATGAAAATCATAGACATTAATATATTCTAAAGAGTAATGTTTCAAATGCATCAGAATGTTTCCATGATCCTTTATAAATCTGAATATACAATCCTGCACTTAACCTGTTCTTTAAGAATAATGAATAATCTGGGCTTTCCTGGTGGCGCAGTGGTTGAGAGTCCACCTGCCGATCCAGGGGATGCGGATTCATGCCCTGGTCCGGGAAGATCCCACATGCAGCGGAGAGGCTAGGCCCATGAGCTATGGCCGCTGAGCCGGTGCGTCAGGAGCCTGTGCTCTGCAACAGGAGAGGCCACAACAGTGAGAGAGGCCCGCGTACTGCAAAAAAAAAAAAAAAAAAAAAAAGAATAATCAATATTGCATGCTGATATTTTATTTAACAGTTTTAAAATACCTCCACAAAAGGTAGGCATCAACAAGCCTTCTTTAGTCAAGAAGCACACAATCCAAGGCCTGCTAAACTCCCACTCTGTCAGTCCACACATTGTAGAAAAGCTAATTCGTTTGGAGAAGAAAGTGATCATCTAGTAAATAGAACACCAGGCCCCTGGTTCAAGTACAGCGTGATTTGAGATTGATATGCAAGGCATTTGATGGTCTTAATTTGATCCCCAGTGATATGTAATCAGCATTACAAAACTTCTCACACATCACCAGGATGAATTTGGATAATCTTCCATTCTGCATTCAGAAAAACCCCTAAGCAAAGTATATCTGTAAGACTGAATAATTATGTCTACCCTATTTCAGAAAGCTCAGGAAAGTTTGCAAGCAATAATTAAGCCCTAGAACATTTATAAGGCATGGGAAAAAATATTTTCTTTTTATACACAAACTGCAGAATGAGAACAGTTAAATGATTAAATGAAACAGCTAGCTGAAGACAGAATCCCTGAAGTGCTGATGTCAGAATAATACTCTAGCCACTAGACCTCTCTTCTCTCCTTGTTATTTAAGAGGCAGGTCTCCTCAGGTCCTGGTTTAGCAAATGCAAGCAGCATAAAGAAGCCTACACTGGAGCTAGTCAGCAGATAAATAGGATAATTTCACTTTGCTGAGCTGCCAGACTTTACCCTTCATAAACCTAGGCTGTATCACACAAAGGAAGATAAAATAAATAAATAAAAACTTTTTTGTGGGACTTAAGATACCCTCTTTTGAAGATCTGATAAAATTTGTCCAATTTTAAATAATATTAATTGGATTTAGAATAATTTGACTAAAGTATGAAAATCATTTTACTTTCATTTTCAAGGCATTTAAAAAGGGTTATTTCTAGGTAGGTTGGCAGAATTCAAATAAATTCTGTTTTAAAATACATATGGCCAATAGAAGAATAATTTTCTTTAGTTTTGATATATTTAATAATTATAATAAAATTATTATCTTATTTGTATTTAATATATTTTTAAGTATGGTAAAAATAAATAATATAAATAGTTTAGATGTCTGTGTTTTATTTGCAAATTTTGCATAATATATACACCTTGAATGAATGTTTATTTAGCTTTTGGCTTTTTAGAATTTGTCTTTTTCTTCACTAAGGGGACTTGTGAAAAAATCATTTATTAATTCTGTTAAAAGTTTTCAAAATGATGTTCACTCCACTGGGTAGAAGAAAACAGTTTATTTTTAGCTGCACCCTGCATTCTTGATATAATAATAATATTTAACATACTGATAACCATTTTCACAACTAATACTTAGATGGGATTGTATGACTTGCAGACCATTTTCCATACATGTCATTTCACTTAATGATCACAACAATTTCATGAGTTACATTTTAATATTATTCCCCTTTCATTGAAAGAGAAGTGATAATTCAGACAAAGTAAGCAATCTTTTCCAAGGTCACACAGTTTAGTGACATAGCAGGGACTGGAAAGCAGGTCTGCTGATTCCAAATCTTATTCCTTCCTAGCAACTTGTTAGTTGTTATGAATTTATTTCCAAATAGAATTTTTGTTAAGGCTAAAGTTCTCTTTAACTGAATCATAAGACTGCTGATTACTTTCACATTGAATTTATCACCATAACCTCATAGATTCTCAGAACTGCCTAGCAATCCTACTTCTCACTAGTAAGTTTGCTCTTCTACTCTCTGAGATAATATCATATTTTTCCCTATCTCTTCTCTCCTCAAACTTTAACCCCTACATCCTCCTTTTCCCCTTCAAACTTGACTCACACTTCCCTGAAAAAAATCCTATGGGAACCTCCTAACCTCCCATCAAATCTACCAGGCTACCACATCTGTTCCCTCACTCTCAGCCTCCGCTTCTGTTTCAGTGGACGACAACACTTCATTCCTATCAAAGAAGAATTCCCCCAATGGTCCTCTACATCTCATGTCCTTTCACTTTCTTAAAAACCTACTGTCTCCAATAACCCCATTTCCCATCTTAAATAAAAAAAGAAAATCAAGAAATCTTCCCATGACTTCAAGTCCCATTTCCCTTTACACCCCCACCCAGAGTAAAACTTATGAACTGTTGCTTATACTCACCAACGCCAATTTATAACCATCTTTACATCTCTCAGGCTCCCAGTCCTTCTATTTCATACAAAATATTTTTTCTAAAGTCAAATACAATCTCTTTGTTACCAATCCAATTGTCACAACTCTGCCCTCTTCTCCCTCAAATGCCCTGCATGAAGCATCTTCTTTGGTGCTAAACTCTTCCATCTCCCTCCAACCTTTCTGGCCATTCCTTCTCAGTTTTACTTGCTAGTTCCTACTCCACTGCCAATTTCTTTGCAATGTTCCACTTCTCTATTTTCTTGTCCTAGGTCATCTCATCTTCCTCTCCCCATTGGCTTTGATTATCATCTATATGCTGAAAATTCCAAATATTTGCAACTCTGCCCCCACCCCTGCTTTCCAAGCTCATTCACAAATATGTTCACTTGATATCTATCAGACTTCTGCAACTTCAAAGTACAAGATAAAATTCTTGACTTTTCTTTTGCAAACCCATCTCACTATCATATTCTCCATCTCAATAAATAGCACCACCAATAATCCAGGTATTCACATCAAAAACCTAATAGTCATTCTGGTATCTTCTCTTTCACTCAAATCCCCAATCTAATTGATCAGCAAGCCCTGTAAACTTTGCCACTGAAACATATCCCAAAACTTGCTTTTCTCCATCTTCACAACTGCTGTCATAGCAGAAATTCTCACTGTTCTCACCTGAACAGCTAACTGCAGGAAAACTAGTCTTCCTGTCTTCATTCTTGCCCTCTCATAGTACATTTTCCCCAGCTAACCAAAGTGATACTTTAACAAGATAGATATGACCATGTCACCATGAACTGAAAATACTGATTTTTTTCCCATTGCACTAAAACTGAAATCCAAATTTCTTACCGTAAGTAATAAAACCCTATATAATATAACCACTACATAATTCTACAATTTAATTTTTTTTTTTTTTGGTTCTTTTGGCCATTTTGTGCATCTTGTGGGATCTTAGTTCCCAACCAGGGATCAAACCCAGGCCCCCTGCAGTGGAAGCACGGAGTCTTAACCACTGGACCACGAGGGAATTCCCTACAACTTAAATTCTTACCTCTCTCTCCCTTGCTCATTATTCTCCAACCTCACCAATCTCCTTTCAGCTCCTCAAACATATCAAGTTTATTTCCACCTCAGGATCTTTACACTTGCTTTTTCCTCTCCCTGGAATTCTGTTTCCCTGCATAGTGACACCTCTAATGATTTCAGATCTCAGTTAATATGCAACTTTCTCAAAGAAGATTTAAAGATTGCTTTATGAAATATTGTCCTTTCTTAGCACTGAATTTATTTTATCAATTTTTACAGTTATGGTTTTGGGCTTTCCTGACTACTTCTATATTTCCCAGACTAATACAATATCAGTGACAACAGTAATATTGTCTGTCTAATTCATAGCTTCATCTCTGATGCCTAAAATACTCTGAAGCATTCAAGGTGTGCCATAAAGTTCCCCTACATATGAACTTTCAAAGATGCGAACATGTGTTCCATCAATGTCAGGTGTGAGTGAAATTGCATCTTGCCCTCTGTCTCTTATTGCTGATGATCCTTCAGCTCTACCATCTCCCACCTCCTCTCCTTCCTCCAGTCAGTGACTCTTCTTGCCTGTTCTGCCCCTGTATGCCAGCTGTTGTACTGTACTACTGTACTTTTCAAGGTACTGCACTGTAAGATTAAAAATGTTTGCTTTATTTTTGTTTTTTTTTTGTTGTTTTTTATGTATTATTTGTGTGAAAAGTATTATTAAACTATTACAATACAACACTATATCGCTGATTGTGTTAGTTGCATACCTAGGCTAACTTTGTTGCACTTACGAACAAGTTGGACCTACGAATGCGCTCTTGGAAAGGAACTCGTTTGTAAGTAGAAGACACTATAAATATTTGGTGATGAAATAGCTTCAAGTGTATGAGTATTTCATCACACCTATAGGGGGAAATTCTAGAAACAATCCAGTCCAAAGCATGTGTACAGTAATTTCTAGTCTTCCTTTAAAACTCCTTACTTTTGGATGTAAAAAGTCCTTTATAAATAGAGAGCTCATCTATCCTATCTACCACCACCTTAGCCCAAGCTTCTTTTGTATAATTCATATACTACATCAATAGGCTTATTATGTTCTTCTTACTGCCACTTTTTTCTCTTTCCAATAAATTCCACAGATATCTTCAAATTAACTTTTAAAACATAATCCTGTATACCATTCAAAAGCTTCAATGTCTCTCCTATGTACAAAATAATGCCCTATCTCTCCATGGTCTAGTTCCTAAACCTCCAAGATCACACCTCATTATGCTCATACTGTGTTTATTTCTAAAATTTACACTTCTTTCATGCTCTTATCCAAATCTTAGTGACCCTTAAAATCATATTTCACCTCCTCACAGACCTCCCATCTGTTCCAACCACCACTGATCTACCATTGCCCTGGATGTAATCAGTATCTGTATGATATTGCAGCAATATCTGTCTGACTCTTGATACTAACTTATTTACTGCTTTGCATTATTACTCGTGTTTATGCAACACTTTTTTCACTCATTCATTCACTGAGTATCAACTATTGCCAGATATATGCTGAATGCTAGAGCTATATAAATATCAAGAAGTCACTCACAACCTACTAGAAGAGAATAATACATGTGCTGTGTTCTTTTAATCTTTTCTAATACATGCATTAAATACTAAAAATTTCCTTCTAATCACTGCTTTCACTGCATCTCACAAATTTTGACAAGTTGTGTTTTCATTTAGCTCATTTTTTTTAAATTTCTCTTAAGATTTCCTCTTTAATACATGTATTATTTGGAAATGTGTTGTTTAATTTCCATATGTTTTGAGATTTTCCAGTTATCTTTCTGTTCTGATTTAATTCCATCATTTTCTGAAAGTAGAAATTTTACCATTTCTACTCTTTCAAATTTGTTAAAGTATGTTTTGTGGCCTGAAATGTGATCTATCTTGGTGAATGTTCTGTGTGAGCTTGAGAAGAATGTGTGTTATGCTATTGTTGGATAAAGTAGTCTATAGATGCACATTATATCCAGATGATTGCTGGTTTTGTTGAATTCAGCTATGTCCTTACTGATATTCTGCCTGCTTGGTATGTCCATTTTTGATACAGGGGTGTTGAAGTCTCCAAGTAATAGTGGACTCATCTATTTCTCTTTGAAGCTCTATCAGTTTTTGCCTCGTGTGATTTGGCACTCTGTTGATAGGTGCATACATGTTAAGGATTGTTTGTAGTTTTTGAGAACTGCCCACTTTATCTTTATGCAATGTTTTTTATCCCTGATAACTTCCCTTATTTGAAACCTACTATGTCTGAAATTAGCATAGCAATGCCTGTTTTCTTTTGATTAGTTTCAGCATAGTAAAAATTCCCCCTCTATTCGAAAGTAGAGCATTCCTGTAAAATCTTTCCTAAGCCAAAATTACTTATAGCAGAGAATATCCTCTGCTTTCCAAAAGTTTGCATTACACCACTCACTTTTACAAAAAAACCTACGTTAGTACCTGTTTTTTGCTTACTGAAAGAAATCCAGAGAGGATATTCACTTTTACAAAAAAAAGCTGTCACCATACTAATGTAGGTCTTTCATAAAAGCGAAGTGATATAAGCACTTTCAGAAAGCAGGGGATAACTGTATGTTTCTCCATTCATTAACTTTTACTCTATGTCTGTATTTATATTTAAAGTGGGTTTCTTGTAGGCAACATATCATTGGGTCTTATTTTTTAATCCACTCTGACAGTCTCTGTCTTTTAACTAGTACATTTAGACCACTGACCTTCAAAGTGATTATTGAGGAGTGACACCAGCATCATGATGTCTTAAGTCATTTTTTTCTCCCCTCTTTGACTTACAACTAATTGGACATTTATAACAGAACAAAAGTGCCTCTGCACTTTACACCAGGACACCCAGTAACCAAACTCAAAAGGCACGGAATATTGTGACCTAACTGATAAAGAATTAAAAATACCTGTTACAAAAGAAAAAACTCAACAAGCTGCAAGAAAACTCAGAAAGGCAATTCATTGAACTCAGGAATAAAATTAATGAGTAAAAGGAGTTCTTCACAAAAGAGATTGAAATTACAAAAAGAAAAAAAAGAACCAAAAGACATTCCACAGCTGAGAGAATACTGAGCATATAACCTTGGAAAATCACCAATTTACAAAGGTAGAGAGAAACAGAGGGAAAAATAACGGAGATACAAAACCACCAGAAGGTAAATAATAAGATGACAATAGTAAGTCCTTACATATCAATAATCACTCTAAATGCAAACTGAATGAATTCACCAGTCAAAAGGCACAAAGTGGCTGGATAGATTTTTTTTTAAAAAAGACCCAACTGTATGCTGCCTACAGAGACTCATTTCAGCTCTAAAGACACACATAAGCTCAAAGTGAAAGGATGGAAGATAATATTCCATGCAAGTAGAAACCAAAAGAAAGTGGAGATAGCCATACTTACATCAGACAAAATAAACTTCAAGCCAAAAATTGTAACAAGAGACAAAGAAGGACATTAAATAATGATAAAGGGGTCAAAACATCAAGAAGATATAACAATTGTAATTATATATGGACCCAACATCAGAGTACTGAAATATAATAAGGAAATACTAAGAAGTCTAAAGGGAAAAATAGACAACAATACAACAGTAGTGGAAGACTTCAATACCCCACTCTCAGCAATGGACAGATCATCTAGACAGAAAATCAACAAGGAAACTTTGGATTTGAACCATACTTTAGACCAAATGGATTTCACAGGTATATATAGAACATGCTATCAAACAACAGCAGAATACACATTTTTCTCAAGTGCAAAGGAACATTCTTAAGAATAGATCATACAATAGGAAACAAAAGAAATCTTAGCAAATTTAAGAGGATTAAAATCATACCAACTATATTTCCTGACCACAGTATGAAACTAGACATCAACAATAGGAAAGCTAGAAAATCTACAAATATGTGGAAACTACACAACAGACTTCTGAAAAACCAATGGATCAAAAAAGATCAAAGGAGAAATAAAAATTTATCTTGAAACAAATGGAAATGGAAATATATCAAAACTTAACAGGGTACAGCAAAAGCAGTTCTGAGAGGAAAGTTTAGAGTGATGAATACATACATTAAGAAATTAGAAATATCTCAAATAAATGAACTAATTTTACACCTCAAGGAACTGAAAAAAGAAAAAAACAAGGCCAAAATTACAAAAAGAAGGAAACCATAAAGATTAGAGCAGAAATCAATGAAATAGAGACCATAAAAATACTAGAAAAGATTGATGAAACTAAGACCTTGTTCTTCCAAAGAATAAACAAAATCAACAGCTCTTTAGCCAGAGTGCCTAAGGAAAATAAAAGACAAGGCTCAAATAAAAAAAATTAGAAGTGAAAGAGGAGGGCTTCCCTGGTGGTGCAGTGGTTGAAAATCTGCCTACCAGTGCAGGGGACATGGGTTTAAGCCCTGGTCTGGGAAGACCCCACATGCCACGGAGCAACTGGGCCCGTGAGCCACAACTACTGAGCCTGCACATCTGGAGCCTGTGCTCCACAACAAGAGAGGCTGTGACAGTGAGAGGCCCGTGCACCACAATGAAGAGTGGCCCCCACTTGCCGCAACTAGAGAAAGCCCTCGCACAGAAACGAAGACCCAACACAGCCAAAAATAACATAAATAAATAAATAAATTTATTTTAAAAAAAGACAAAAAGAAGTGAAAGAGGAGTAATTTTAAGTGATACTACAGAAATACATAGAATCATTAGAGGGCACTATGAACAATTATATGCTGACAACTTAGATGACCTAGAATAAGCTTATAAATTCCTCAAAATACACAACTGAAACAGAAAGAAATAGAAAAATCTGAACAAATAATGGGTAAAGAGATTGAATCAGTAATCACAAGCCTCCCTACACTGAAAACCCCAGAACCAGGGAGATTCACTGGTGAATTCTACCAAACATTTAAAGAATTAACAACAATCCTTCTCAAACTCTTCCAAAAAATAGGGGAAAAAAGAACACTTCCAAGCTTATTCTATGAGGCTAGTATTATGCCAACACTAAAGCCAGAAAAGAACACCCCAAGAAAAGTATAGAACAATATCCCTGATGAATAAAAATGCAAAAATTCTCAATGAAATATTAGCAAACCAAATTCAAGAACATATGAAAATGATTATTCATCATGACCAGTGGAATTTATCCTCAGACACAAGAATGGTTCAACATATGCAAGTCAATATATTGTAATACATCACATTAATAAAATGAAAGATAAAATCACATGATTATATCTCAATAGATGCAGAAAAAGCATTTCACAAAATATAGCATATTTTCATGATAAAAACCCTGGATAGATTAGGTATAGAAGGAATATACCTCAACCTAATAAAGGCCATATGTAACAAAACCACAAACTTTATACACATTAGAGAAAAATCAAAAATTTTCCATGTAAGATCAGGAAGAAGACAAGGATGTCCACTCTCACCACAGTTATTCAATATAGTACTGGAAATCCTAGTTAGAGCAAGTAGGCAAGACAAAGGAATAAAAGGCATACAAATCTGAAAGGAAGAAGTAAAATTGTCACTATTTGCAGGTGATGTGATTCTGTATATAGAAGATCCCAAAGACTAAACCAAAAAACTATTGGAACTAATCAACAATTTCAGTAAACTTGTAGATTACAAAATGAGCATACAAAAATCAGTTGCATTTCTATACACTAATGATGAAACATCTGAAAAAGAAGAAAACTATCCCATCACAATAGCATCAAAAGCAATAAAATACCTAGAAATAATTTTAACCAAGGAAGTTAACAAAAACTACAAGACTGCTGAAAGAAATCAAAGGAAACACAAACAAATGGAAAAACATCCTGTGTTCTTGGATCAAAAGTATTAATATTGTTAAAATATCCATACTCTCAAAGCCATCTATAGATTCAAGACAAGCTTCATAAAACTCTAATGGCACTCTTCACAGAAATAGAAAAAAAAAATCCTAAAATTTTTATGGAACCACAAAATACCTGAATAGCCAAAGCAATCTTGAGGAAAAAGAACAAAGCCAGAAATATTACACTCTTGATTTCAAACTATACTACAAAACTATAGTAATAAAAACAGTATGGAACTGGCACAAAACTAAACCAATGGAACAGCATAGAAAACTCAGAATTAAACCCCCATATATACAGTCAACTAGTATTTGACTAGAGAACCAAGAACACCCAGTGGGGAAAGGATAGTTTCTTCAACAGTGAGGTTGGGAAAACTGGATAAACACAGGCTGAACAATGAAATTGTACCGCTATCTTATACCACTCACAAAAATTGATTCAAAATGAATGAAAGACTTAAACATAAGATCTGATATCATAAAACTCCAAAAAAAAAAATCTAAGGGAGCAACTCATCGATATTAGTCTTGACAGTGATTTTTTGGATATGACACCAAAAGTAAAAATGACAAATCAACAAATGGGACTGCATCAAACTTGAAAGCTTCTGTACAGCAAAGGGAACCATCAATAAAACAGAAAGCCAAACCACAGAATGGGGTAACATTTTTACAAGCCATATATCAGATAAGGGAATAATATCCAAAACATATAAAGAACACAAACAACTCAATAACAAAAAAAAAAAAATTCAATTTAAAAATGGGCAGAAGAACCAAATAGACAAATTTTTCTAAAGGAGACATCCAAGTGGTCAACAGGTACTTGAAAAGATGCTCATCATCAGTGATAATCAGGGAAATACAAATCAAAACCAAAATGCAATTATCATCTCACACTTGTTAGAATGGGTATCCTCACATAAACAAGAGATAACAAGTGTTGGCAAAGATGTTGAGAAAAGGGAACACTTGTACACTGCTGATGGAAATGTAAATTGGTTCAATTACTATGGAAAACAACATGGAGATACCTCAAAAAACTAAACATATATCTACCATATGATCCACCAATTCCACGTCTGGGTATATACCTCAAGGAAATGAAAACAGGATCTCAAAGAGATTTTCTTCCCTATGCACACCCGTGTTTATTACAGCATTATTCATAATGGCGAAGATATGGAAACAAACTAAGTGCCCACCAATGGAGGAATAAATGAAATATTACTCAATGTCCTTCCTTTCTTTTTACAGATCCAAGTTACTAACCTATACTATTTTCCTCCTCTCTAAAGAACTTCTTTTAACATTTCTTGCAAGGCAGGCCTATCAGCAACAAATTCCACCAATTTTTGTTTGGGAAAGTCTTTATTTCTCCTGCATTTTTAAAGGATGATTTCATAGTGTACAGAATTCTGGGTCAGTGGTTATTTTCTCTCAGCACTTTAAATACTTCACTCCTTTCTCTTCTTGCTTGCGTGGATTCTGAGGATAAGTCAGATGTAATTTTGGTTTTGGTTCCTCTCTAGGTAAGGTTTTAGTGGTTTCTGTTGAGATATCCTTGAGCACAGAGATTCTTTCCTCAGTTGTGTCCACTCTACCAATTAGATCATCAAAGGTACTCTTCACTTCTGTTACAGTGTTCTTGATCTGTAGCATTTCTTTTTAGATTTTACTTAGGATTTGCATCTCTCTGCTTACATTGCCCATCTGTTCTTGCATGCTGTCTGCTTTATCCATGAAAGCCCTTAGCATAGTAATCATAGTTGTTTTACATTCTTGGTCTGATCATTCCAACATCCCTGCCATGTCTGGTTCTGAAGCTTGCTCTGTCTCTTCAAACTGTGTTTTTTGTCTTTTGGTCTCCATGTAATTTTTTCTTGATAACAAGACATGATGTACTGGGTAAAAGTAACTACTGTAAATATGCTTTTCATAATGTGATGCTAAGGCATAGGAGGTAAAGCATTCTATAGTCCTATGATCAGGTCTCTGTCCTTTAGTGAACCTGTTCCCCTGCACTGTGAATTTCACAGGTGTTTTTGTCATTGTCTTCCTCCCCCACTTAGGTAGAAGAGGATGGCTGGAGTGGGCTGGACTTGGGTATTTCCCTTGTCCCAGGTCAGTTAGGCTCCGGTAATACCCCAGCAGATTAGGCTCTAGGTAACTAAATTCCCCTAAGGGTAGGCCTTGTTAAGAAGAAAATAGTGGTCTGGCATATTTCATTTCAAAATGATTCCTTTTTCCCTCCCTCTGCTACAAGCATGAGGGGATTTTTCTCTGATATTTACTATGAAAACCTGATTTTCTCACAAAAATATAGGGGTCTCCCTCATACTGCATCCCCTTGGAGTTTTTAACTCTCAGACTTCTCAACACTAAGCCTTCAGCAATTTGTCAATTACAGTTCTGGTTTTCCTATCCCTGTACTAGTTCTTTGGAAGTTTCTGCTCAGGTGAGCTGGGATCCCCTGTATTCTCTTATCTGTGTCTCCAATCTTGAGGGCCATGGTTAGCCCTGATATCCTCACCTCTCTAATAGATAAAAGAAGAGTTGTTGATTTCTTAGTCAGTCAGCTTTTTCATTTGTTGTTAGGACAAAATGGTGACTTCCAAGCTCCTTACAAGCAGAACTATAAACCAGAAGTCTGTTCTTTTAATCCTCACAAAAGGTAGTTTATTGTTATTTCCATTTTACAAATAAGGATATGTAGTAAATGAGATTTGCCTAATGTCACTCAACTGATAAAAGAGATTCAACATAAAGAGCTGGTTCTGAATGACCATAAAGCTCATGTTTTACACTGCCCCGAGCAAATATTTTATAGATATTAATATAATTTTTACATTATCTTAAAGAAAAACATTGAAAGCTTTTATATGCAAGTACAATAAAACCTCAGAAACATAAAATATCCTTCTGTAGAATAAAGTCTCACACACACACAACACAAAACGACAACCATGCATTCCATTTTGAAATGAGGGACATGCTCACTGAAATAGCACTCTGAAGGAATTTGATATTTGATCTGAATTAACATCTATCTGTTGACAAGAAGTTCCACAAATCATAAGGCCTTCCTGAAGTCTTCTTCCAATTCTTCTAACAGTACTGGATTCTAGGATTTTAGAATACTGGCAGGTTGAATTGTAAACAGCCTTTCTGAACCTTTAAACTCTCCTGAGTGTCTGGTGCCAGTAGGTAGGTTGGACGTGGAGAATGTAATAGAGCCTCAGGCTCTCTGGTATTCCTACAGAAAGGCCTGGGATGGGATTTTCTCTGCCTTGGGCTGGAAGAGAACCAGGGAACTAACATTACAGGGGCTCAGTGAAAGGATATTGAACAGTGGGTGTTCCCTTGATTGAGTGAAAGAGAAGGTGCACAGGTGAATGGAGTCCTTTAAACCCATAAGGCTATGAAATTCCAAGGAAAGTACATTGCAGATGTTTCTCCTGGTGCCCTTTAAGCATAGGAAACTGACAGCCTGCCTCCTGGTATCCCACCAGCCCAGGTCCAACATCCACCACAGTGGCTCTACTTAAGTTATCCTGACTTTTCAAAATTAGCAATAGAAGCTGGTAGTTAGTGAAAAAAAAAATCTTCCAAGTGCTGAGATAAAATACTAAGAGAATTCCAGCTGGAATTCTATGCCACACTAAACTAGTTTTTTAGAATGGAGAAATGAAGATGTTTTCACACAAACAAAACTAAATGAATTTATTAAAAACAGACCTCACTACAAGAAATTCTAAAGGGTATTCATGCAGAAAGAAAATAATTCTAAATATGACATCTTGAATAAAAGACAGTGCAAAGATTTGATAAGTACATGGGTAAATCCAAACTTATGTGAACATGTAAAAATAGTAATAACGTCTAATTTGTGAGGTAGAAAGGGGAACAGGATCAAACTAAAGGACTGAAAATATATATTGGACATATTTAAGGCATATCTATTGGGAGAGCAGTGATCTAAGTTAGTGTTCTAAGTGTTTCAAAGCTTTGCTTGGGAAGAAGGTAAAGATCTTGTTTTACTTCAGAATTTGCCAAGGGATAAATAAATATGGGAAGAATAACTTCCAAACAAGTGAGGCAGGGAGCTGTTTGTCCAAACCCAGGAATGAGATGCTGTTTATGTCAGGCTACCTGTGTTGGAAATATTACAAGCAGACTTAATTACGTTTGAGGATAAAATTGGGATAAGATCTACCTAATGTGTATGTCCACTATTAACTAAATTTTATCAACTTGCTTATGGAAAATTAGAATTTTTATATCCTCTATCATATCTTCCCATTCATTATGCATCAGAAATTCCTCAAGTCTTTTTCATTAAAAAGCAACCTCTCTATTTCTCTGCAGATATGTATTTAATGCCATTGACTCAACAGATAAAGTAATGATTTTTGAAGATTATTTTCTTTAGTAATATTGAGCATTGTAAACTCACAAAGTCACAAATGGATTGTCAAAAGTTTGACCTACAAAACAAACAAAAACTTTCTATACATTAAAATATAGAACTTCCCTGGCACGTTAATTTTTTACTAGAAAATTACCTATAGCATTACACAGTAGAAAACAGGCTTTAGGATTAAGCCAAGTTAGAATCATATCTAAGTCAGTATCTTAATCAGTTAAAATGGGATCAAAATACTTACCTCTTATCACTGATTTTTAAAATGGAATAAAGTATGTAAAGCAGCTAGGACACTGCTTGCAATATAAAATATTTGGAAAACTTGTTAGCTTCCCTTCTTCCAATAAAACAGTAACAAACCTATTCCATGTAGAATCTTGTGGCTTTTCCCTTTATTTTTTATTTTTTCCTATTAAAACCAAGTATCTGGATCTGGGCTCCTTTGAGATTTGTGTTCATTTTAGCGTCTCAACTTTCTGAACCAAAGAGTTAGATCCTTATCTTAAAAGAGAATTTTTAGTGACTGGTACAAGGAAAAGTTCTCTCTTCAGTTTTATTTTTGGCTCTTTACAATCACTTTCTCCTAACAAAGCATTTCTTTCTTGGGTCCTGATGTGCTTGACTCTCATTCAAGGTTTTTGCTCTGACCTGATGTAATTTAATTTACTACAGTTCCACTATCAGCACTATTAGACAGGAACGTTTCATTTTTTAACATTTATGAGCCATTTTTAAACTTTTAAATGCTTTAACAATCTTCCTTTAAGTGACGATTTTACAGAATAGCCCTTTGTAATAGTTAAGCTATATTTGAAAGAATGTGGAGAAATTGGAAATGGTCCAAAGAAGAGCAGGGAAGATGATTAAAGGGATAGAAAATAAATTCTCTCAGAATAAGCTACAGAGTTGGAGTTAAAAAGAGAAAGCAAAGGTGTGATGTAACTAGTCTAATTCTCCAAACCCTCATACAAATCAGTTAGTGGCATTGGAAAACTATGTGGAAAAGCTAGCACACACGCTTCTGAACCACAAAGGTAGAGGCAGTTTTCAAGGTCTACCTCTAGTGTCAACTCCTGATTACTCTAGTCCTTTTCTGATTGCTCACTGAAATTATAAATCAGAAGCCGAAAATGAGCTGCATTATATGAGCTAACTCTAATTAATTGGTGACAGTTGATATTTTGAAGACCGTGAGTGCATTTCTATAATGACTAGGGTCTCCTTAAAAATTTGGGGGATTAACTTCACATCTAGTTATGACTCATCAAGAGACTAGGATCTGTGAGAATCCTGTGATTATTAGTACCCAAGTCATCCAAGGAAAAAGCTTTCTTATGTTCCCACTCAAACACTTGTCCTTATTCTGGGAACAAAGGAAAATATATAGCTAATAGCACTCTTCTAGGATCTAGTCCCCAGAATCAGAACCAACACTAGTTATCTCATATTTGCCCTCTGCTCTTTTGTCTCTATGTTCCTGGGATACCTGGGAATCTATAGACTTCATGTCTTTTGGCTCCCAATGGGAAGTGCTGGCAGATCAGAGGGCAAAAGGAGAGTGAAACCAAGATATCTCCTTCTTGGCTCACTGCCTGCTACACAGCATGAGTTAGCTAAGGCTCCACCAAAGTCCATTGCTCCTTTCAACAAGTGTTTCCCATAGAGCTCTCTCTCCACATTCTGTAACCACTTCATCTCCTTGGTAACAGCTTCCTCAGTTGCTAGGTCTAGGGTCCTGCACTCTCGCTTGTTGGTTTCTTTAACCCTGGTCACAAGTTTGTAAGCACTCTCTTTGTTAAACTCTGCTTAAATTGCCCAGATCAAATGTGCAACTTGTTTTCTTCAAGAATCTCAACTGATACAATTCCCCATAAGGATAAAGTTGTACACATATATATATATTGTCCCCATAAGGATAAAGTTGTACACATATACGGATGCTTCTGCAAGCTTTTCCTTAAGCTCCATAATTGAGAATTATGTTATATATACGTGTCTAAGTGGTGCTAAAATGATTAATAACCTAAAAGTAAATGTCACAATGTTATCTCGTCTTAAAATGGTAGAAATAGCAGCCCTCATTTTATTTTGTATATCTCCAGATTATTCTGTTTATAAAGTGGAAACCATCATTGGCCAGTATAGTTCTGTGACTTATTGTCTTTCTGAAGCATCTGCTTGAAAATAGTTTTGATCTCCAAGGGCTGAACAATGTACTGATGTCTTAGAATAAAACTCCCTGTTTTACTTTGACTGTCACACTCACAGTACTCCTGACACCAAATGTGTGGGATTTTCCCCCCACATCAACCAATTTTCCAACAATAGATGTGTGTCCTACAACAATAGCTGAATTGTTCTACAATTCAGTTCTGACACTATCTACCTAGAGTTAGTATAAGAAGGCTCAGTCACCCAAGTCTCCTCCCATTTCAGATGCCAAGCCCAATCCCCAGGTTGTCACCTGCACTTCTGAATGACCACCTCTAAATCAGGGTTCCCATGACCCCCTCCTCAAGTTTGATCATTTGCCAGAATAGCTCAAAGAACTTGTGGAAATAATTACTTACACTTACTGGTTTATTATATAATAAAGGATATTATAAAGGATATGGATGAACAGCCAGGTGAAGAGATACATAAGACAAAGTCCAGAATTGTCCTGAACATGGGAGAAGCTGTATCCATGGAATTGGGATACATCATCCTCCTGGCACTTGTATGTGTTCACCAACCTGGAACTTCCACAAATTGCATTCTTTGGCTTCATCGTGTAGGCATGATTGGTCATTAACTCAGTCTTCAGCCATTCTCCCCTTCCTTGAGGATGGGTAGTGGGACTGAAAGTTCCAAGCTTCCAATCATGGCTTGATATTTCTGATGACCAGCCCCCATGCAAGAGCCTACCAACCATCACCTCATTAGAACAAAAGACATTCCTGTCACTCAGAAAATTCCAAGGGGTTAAGAAACTCTGTGTCAGGAACCAGAGTCAAAGACCAAACATTAAGAGCAAAACATGCTCCTAGTGACCTTATCACATAGGAAATTACAAGGATTTTTAGGAGCTTTGTGCCAGGAACTGGGGACAGAAACCTATATATAAATATGTTATATTATTTCACACTGGACTATTTTCTTAACTTTCTTCCAGGATTAAGCTCCCCAGTTTTTCTATATTCAGTCAAAGTTTGCTGAACTCCTAATACTGCCAAGTAATATATTACCAGGGGTGTAGTGAAAATCCAGAATCCAGAACAGAATTAAGTGAAAGTGTCAGTTTTCCTGGTATCCCTCCCTCAAAGAGCTCACAATCTAGTAAATGAGGTAGAAATATAAGTTATTAAATATAAGACAAGACAGAATGAACTAGTAATTCAATATTCATTTATTGAATACTTTAAAAAGTGCCAGGTATTGAAGATAAAAGGATTAGTAAAAATGGTCCGTGCTCTCAAGATGCTCACAGATCTAGAGCATCACACATTGCAATTCAGTGTGATGAGTTTGTAAAAAGATACAAACAAAAAAACTACTAATTCTTGTGATGGAACATTTGAGAAAGATCATGAAGGAGATGGCATCTGAGGAAGATGAGGGACCTGCCTAGGTAAAATCAAAGAAAAATGAAATCATATGGAGTGTTTAAAGGCGAAAAAAGGAAACTGGTGTGAGTAGAGCATGAGACAGGGATGGGAGAGGCAAAAGTAAAAATAAGCATTTGGGAGTCTAGACACTGGAAGAGTAACTGGAATAGATAAAGTTACTACCAAAGATGAATTATCCATGGGGCTACTGCAGCTGTTATAAGAAAAGTAGTAATGACATGCATTTGAATGACATAAAAATAAGAAAACCAGCAAATAGGTTGAGTTTTTCTTCCCTGCTACACAATCAGTTCATATTCACTCCTACATTACTTCTTCTTTCCTGTCTTATGAAGAAAGAAACAGATAAAAGAAAGAAAGTAAAAGGCCAGCACATGTACAGATGAATGGTTCTGACTTCTCTTTAACAAAAATATTGATACTCTACTCTTTCTGAAGCACTATGCTAAGCACTAAGGGAATACAAAGCAACAAGATATCCTCTTGCCCCTCATTTTATAAAAGAGGGAAAGGAGAAGAGTGCTGTGAAATAACTTGTCCAAGGCATTCAGCTATGTGAAAGCAGCCTTAGTTATATTCCAGCTACTAGGATACTACAAATAGCATCATCTTGCTTCCCTAATTGCTTTGAAAGTATCTATATACTATAAATAATACTAGTCAAATTGTACATTCCATCAACTGTGATAGTGATAAATTAAGACTCTTAAAACCATTACATGTTGATATTGATCTTCACCAGTGCTTCCCAATGGAAAGCCCAGCTGGAAAGCAATACAAGGAAGCCTGAGAAATGTAGTTTGCAGTGGTCAGATCAAAACAGGGAAATGCAGGGAATGGATCTGAGGTCAAACAGGCCAACATCCTGCACACTCTATAAACTTTCTCCCTTGCCATCAGTAAGGTGTCTCCATCTCCTTGCCCTTCTTTGTCCCTGTTTGTAAGTCTTCCTCCAAGGAAGGTCAAGGGCTGTGTTCTTAGCTACCCATTCATGAGGAATCGCTGGTACCTTAGGAATATAGCGCACCTAGACAGAGGTTACTGCAGGAAGAGTGCTGTAATCACCTACAGAAAAGCAAATCAGAGATGGTTTACTGGACAGTTTCATATTTCAGAATCACCTAAAAGAATGTTTAATAGCATCATCAAGCAGTTTCATGAATATTAGTTCCTAAAAACAGTGACAATCTCTAATAGATTCAGGACATTAAACGTTGTGTCCTCCTTTTATGAACTATTTCTTAAAGCCACCTTTCCAGTACAGTTAACCACTCCCTCCTGTGAAATCTAACTGTGTACACTGATGATATAGTAATCCCTAGCATCCTCTGAGCACTTTAGAGTACCAGGTATTGGGCTAAACACTTTTATGAATCATTTAATTCTCCTAAACACCTCATGAAGTATTTACCAATAAAACACACAGTTTAAAGATAAATGAAGTGAGAGGAGGTTAAATAAATTATCAAGGTTACATGGGTTGGCAGATTAATACTCTAACCTGGGACTTAAAGACACTAGAATTCCCCCCATTTAACCATTATACTTGCTGGTAAAATGCTGTACACAAGTTATTTCTTTGCATGTCTCGCTTCTCTCATAGAACACAAGCTAAAGGGAGGAATTATTTTCCATAAGTGTGTGTTGAAGGAATAAAACCTCAATATGTTTCTATTTTTGTGCAAAAGTGAGCAAGGTAAAAGAACAACACACAAAAAAATGCATTCTCACCAAACATACAAAGCCAAAATATTACAATTGCCTTCTTTAATCTCACAACAGATTTATTCTAGAACTCAATTTTTGCCTTTAATAACTCTCAAGCCACCTAATTTTGAAACATTTATTACCAAAATTCATTTAAGTGACTGTGCATTCTAATCTCAGATCAATAAAACTCAAATTGCTTTTTAAAAAGAGATTCTAAGACTTGTATTTTAAATATTTCAAAAGCAAGATCAAGATTACAAACTCAGAGGAGGGGGCCGGGAAGATGGTGTTAGAGTAAGATGCGGAGATCAACCTTCCTCCCCACAGATACATCAGAAATACATCTATATGTGGAAGGACTCCTACAGAACACCTACTGAACGCCGGCAGAAGACCTCAGACCTCCCAAAAGGCAAGAAACTCCCCACGTACCTGGGTAGGGCAAAAGAAAAAAGAAAAAAACAGAGACAAAAGAATAGGGACGGAACCTGCACCAGTGGGAGGGAGCCGTGAAGGAGGAAAGGTTTCCACACACTAGGAAGCCCCTTCGCGGGCGGAGACTGTGGGTGGTGGAGGGGGGAAGCTTCAGAGCTGCGGAGGAGAGCACAGCAACAGGGGTGCGGAGGGCAAAGCGGACAGGTTCCCGCACAGAGAAATGGTGCCGACCAGCACTCACTAGCCCAAGAGGCTTGTCTGCTCACCCGCTGAGGCCAGGGGTGGGGAGGTGGTTGCTGGGAGGTGAGACTTGGGCTTCGGAGAACTGGCGGCGTGAACACAGCCTGAAGGGGTTAGTGCACCACGGCTAGCCGGGAGGAAGTCCGGGAAAACTCAGGAGCTGCCGAAGAGACAAGAGACTTTTTCTTCCCTCTTTGTTTCCTGGTGCACGAGGAGAGGGGATTAAGAGCTCTGCTTAAAGGAGCTCCAGAGACGGCGTAAGCCGTGGCTAACAACGCGGACTCCAGAGACGGGCATGAGATGCTAAGGCTGCTGCTGCCGCCACCAAGAAGCCTGTGTGCGAGCACAGGTCACTCTACCCACCTCCCCTCCCGGGAGCCTGTGCAGCCCGCCACTGCCAGGGTCTCGTGATCCAGGGACAACTTCTCTGGGAGAACGCATGGCGCGCCACAGGCTGGTGCAGCATCATGCCGGCCTCTGCCACTGCAGGCTTGCCCTGCACACCATACCTCTCGCTCCCCCCGGCCGGAGTGAGCCAGAGCCCCTGAATCAGCTGCTCCTGTTACCCCATCCTGTCCGAGCAAAGAACAGATGCCCTCAGACGACCTACACGCAGAGGCAGGGCTAAATCCAAAGCTGAACCCTGGGAGCTGTGCGAACAAAGAAGAGAAAGGAAAATCTCTCCCAGCAGCCTCAGGAGCAGCAGACTAAATCTACACAATCAACTTGATGTACCCTGCATCTGTGGAATGCCTGAATAGACAACGAGTCATCCCAAATTGAGGAGGTGGACTTCGAGAGCAAGATATATTATTTTTTCCCCTTTTCTTCTTTATGTGAGTGTGTATGTGTATGCTTCTGTGTGAGATTATGTCTGTATAGCTTTGCTTTCACCATTTGTCCTAGGGTTCCGTCCATCTGGGTTTTTTTTGTTTTAGTTTTTTTTTTTCCTTTTTAAAAAATTGTTTTTCTTAATAAATATTTTTTATTTTAATAACTTTATTTTATTTTATCTTATTTTATTTTATCCTCTTTCTTTCCTTCTTTCTACTTTTTCTCCCTTTTATTCTGAGCCATGTGGATGAAAGTCTCTTAGTGCTCCAACCAGGAGTCAGTACTGTGCCTATGAGGTGGGAGAGCCAACTTCAGGACACTGGTCCAGAAGAGACCTCGCAGCTCCACGCAATATCAAATGGTGAAAATATCTCAGAGATCTCCATCTCAATGCCAAGACCCAGATTCACTCAATGACCAGCAAGCTACAGTGCTGAACACCCTATGACAAACAACTAGCAAGACAGGAAGACAACCCCACCCATTAGCAGAGAGGCTGCCTAAAATCATAATAAGGCCACAGACACCCCAAAACACACCACCAGACGTGGACCTGCCCACCAGAAAGACAAGATCCAGCCTCATCCACCAGAGCACAGACACTAGTCCTCTCCACCAGGAAGCCTACACAACCCACTGACCCAATTTTAGCCACTGGGGACAGACACCAAAAACAATGGGAACCATGAACCTGCAGCCTGCAAAACGGAGACCCCAAACACAATAAGATAAGCAAAATGAGAAGACAGAAAAACACACAGCAGATGAACGAGCAAGGTAAAAACCCACCAGACCTAACAAATGAAGTGGAAATAGGTAGTCTACCTGAAAAAGAATTCAGAATATTGATAGTAAAGATGATCCAAAATTTTGGAAATAGAATAGAGAAAACGCAAGAAACATTTAACAAGGACCTAGAAGTACTAAAGAGGAAACAAGCAATAATGAATAACACAGTAAATGAAATTA
The DNA here is from genome assembly GCF_003676395.1 of Aethalodelphis obliquidens. Taxonomy (NCBI): domain Eukaryota; kingdom Metazoa; phylum Chordata; class Mammalia; order Artiodactyla; family Delphinidae; genus Aethalodelphis; species Aethalodelphis obliquidens. The sequence goes on along the minus strand of NW_020838004.1, from coordinate 5,954,694 downwards.
AAAATAACCTAGAAGGAATCAATAGCAGAATAACTGAGGCAGAAGAACGGATAAGTGACCTGGAAGATACAATAGTGGAAATAACTACCACAGAGCACAATAAAGAAAAAAGAATGAAAAGAACTGAGGATAGTCTCAGAGACTTCTGGGAAAACATTAAACACACCACCATTCGAATTATAGGGGTCCCAGAAGAAGAAGAGAAAAAGAAAGGGACTGAGAAAATATTTGAAGAGATTATAGTTGAAAAATTCCCTAATATGGGAAAGGAAATAGTTAATCAAGTCCAGAAAGCACAGAGAGTCCCATACAGGATAAATCCAAGGAGAAACATGCCAAGACACATATTAATCAAACTGTCAAAAATTAAATACAAAGAAAACATATTAAAAGCAGCAAGGGTAAAATAACAAATAACACACAAGGGAATCCCCATAACATTAATAGCTGAACTTTCAGCAGAAACTCTGCAAGCCAGAAGGGACTGGCAGGACATATTTGAAGTGATGAAGGAGAAAAACCTACAACCAAGATTACTCTACCCAGCAAGGATCTCATTCAAATTTGATGGAGAAATTAAAACATTTATAGACAAGCAAAAGCTGAGAGACTTCAGCACTACCAAACGAGATTTACTACAAATGCTAAAGGAACTTCTCTAGGCAAGAAACACAAGAGAAGGAAAAGACCTACAATAACAAACCTGAAACAATTAAGAAAATGGGAATAGGAACATACATATCAATATTACACTAAAGGTAAATGGATTAAATGCTCCCACCAAAAGACACAGACTGGGTGAATGGATATAAAAACAAGACCCATATATAAGCTGTCTACAAGAGACCCACTTCAGACCTAGGGACACATACTGACTGAAAGTGCTGGGGTGGAAAAAGATATTCCATGCATATGGAAATCAAAAGGAAGCTGGAGTAGCAATTCTCATATCATACAAAATAGACTTTAAAATAAAGACTATTACAAGAGACAAAGAAGGACACTGCATAATGATCAAGGGATCAATTCAAGAAGAACATATAACAATTGTAAATATTTATGCACGCAACATAGGAACAGCTCAATACATAAGGCAAATACTAACGGCCATAAAAGGGGAAATCGACAGTAACACATTCATACTAAGGGACTTTAACACCCCACTTTCACCAATGGACAGATCATCCAAAATGAAAATAAATAAGGAAACACAAGCTTTAAATGATACATTAAACAAGATGGACTTAATTGATATTTATAGGACATTCCATCCATAAACAACAGAATACACATTTATCTCAAGTGCTCATGGAACATTCTCAGGGATAGATCACACCTTGTGTCACAAATCAAGCCTTGGTAAATTTAAGAAAATCGAAATTGCATCAGGTATCTTTTCCGGCCACAATGCTATGAGACTAGATATCAATTACAGGAAAAGATCTGTAAAAAATACAAACACATGGAGGCTAAGCAATACACTACTTAATAACGAAGAGATCACTGAAGAAATCAAAGAGGAAATCAAAAAATACCTAGAAACAAATGACAATGGAGACACGACGACCCAGAACCTATGGGATGCAGCAATAGCAGTTCTAAGAGGGAAGTTTATAGCAATACAATGCTACCTTAAGAAACAGAAAACATCTCAAATAAACAACCTAACCTTTTACCTAAAGCAATTAGAGAAAGAAGAACAAATATCCCCAAAGTTACCAGAAGGAAAGAAATCATGAAGATCAGATGAGAAATAAACGGAAAAGAAATGAAGTAAACGATAGCAAAGACCAATAAAATTAAAAGCTATTTCTTTGAGAAGATAAACAAAATTGATAAACCATTAGCCAGACTCATCAAGAAAAAAAGGGAGAAGACTCAAATCAATAGAATTAGAGATGAAATAGGAGGAGTAACAACTGACACTGCAGAAATACAAAAGATTATGAGAGATTACTACAAGCAACTCTATGCCAATAAAATTGACAACCTGGAAGAAATGAAAAGATTCTTAGAAATGCACAACCTGCCAAGATGGAACCAAGAAGAAATAGAAACTATGAACAGGCCAATCACAAGCACTGAAATTGAGACTGTGTTTAAAAATCTTCAAACAAACAAAAGTCCAGGACCAGATGGCTTCACAGGCGAATTCTATCAAACATTTAGAGAAGAGCTAACACCTATCCTTCTCAAACTCTTCCAAAATATAGCAGAGGGAGGATCACTCCCAATCTCATTCTACAAAGCCACCAAAACCCTGACACCAAAACCAGACAAAGATGTCACAAAGAAAGAAAACTACAGGCTAATATCACGGATGAACATAGTTGTAAGTATCCTCAAACAAAATACTAGCAAACAGAATCCAACAGCACATTAAAAGGATCATACAACATGATCAAGTGGGGTTTATTCCAGGAATGCAAGGATTCTTCAATATACGCAAATCAATCATTGTGATACACAATGTTAACAAACTGAAGGAGAAAAATCATATGATCATCTCAATACATGCAGAGAAAGCTTTCAATAAAATTCAACACCCATTTATGATAAAAACCCTGCAGAAAGTAGGCATACAGGGAACTTTCCTCAACATGATAAAGGCCATATATGACAAACCCACCACCAACATCGTCCTCAATGGTGAAAAGATCACCATTTCCACTAAGATGAGGAAAAAGACAAGGTTGCCCACTCTCACCACTATTATTCAACATAATTTTGGAATTCTTAGCCACAGCAGTCAGACAAGAAAAATAAATAAAAGGAATCCAGATCGGAAAAGAAGTAAAGCTGTCACTCTTTGCAGATGACATGATACTATACATAGAGAATCCCAAAGATGCTACCAAAAAATTACTAGAGCTAATCAATGAATTTGGTAAAGTAGCAGGATACAATATTAATGCACAGAAATCTCTGGCATCCTATACATTATTGATGAAAAATCTGAAAGTGAAATTAAGAAAACACTCCCATTTACCACTGCAACAAAAGCAATAAAATATCTAGGAATATACCTACTTAAGGAGACAAAACACCTTTATGCAGAAAATTATAAGACACTCATGAAAGCAATTAAATATGATACAAATAGATGGAGAGATATACCATGTTCTTGGATTGGAAGAATCAACATTGTGAAAATGACTCTACTACTGAAAGCAATCTACAGATTCAATGCAATTCCTATCAAACTATCACTGGCATTTTTCACAGAACTAGAACAAAAAATTTCACAATTTGTATGGAAACACAAAAGACCCCGAATAGCCAAAGCAATCTTGAGAACGAAAAATGGAGCTGGAGGAATCAGGCTCCCAGACTTCAGACTATACTACAAGACTACAGTAATCAAGACAGTATGGTACTGGCACAAATACAGAAATATAGATCAATGGAACAAGATAGAAAGCCCAGAGATAAACCCACACACATATGGTCACCTTATCTTTGAAAAAGGAGGTGAGAATATACAGTGGAGAAAAGACAGCCTCTTCAATAAGTGGTGCTGGGAAAACTAGACAGGTACATCTAAAAGTATGAGATTAGATCACTCCCTAACACCATACAAGAAAATAAGCTCAAAATGGATTAAAGACCTAAATATAAGGCCAGAAACTATCAAACCCTTAGAGGAAATCATAGGCAGAACACCCTATTACATAAATCACAGCAAGATCCTTTTTGATCCACCTTCTAGAGAAATGGAAATAAAAACAAAAATAAACAAATGGGACTTTATGAATCTTAAAAGTTTCTGCACAGCAAAGGAAAACATAAACTAGACCAAAAGACCACCCTCAGAATGGGAGAATATATTCGCAAATGAAGCAACTGACAAAGGATTAATCTCCCAAATTTACAAGAAGCTCATGCAGCTCAATAACAAAAAAACAAACAACCCAATCCAAAAATGGGCAGAAGACCTAAATAGACATTTCTCCAAAGAAGATATACAGGCTGCCAACAAACACATGAAAGTGGTCAACATCATCATTAGAGAAATGCAAATCAAAACTACAATGAGTTATCATCTCACACCGGTCAGAATGGCCAGCATCAAAAAATCTACAAAAAATAAATGCTGGAGAGGTTGTGGAGAAAAGGGAACACTCTTGCACCGTTGGTGAGAATGTAAATTGATACAGCCACTATGGAAAACAGTATGGAGGTTCCTTAAAAAACTACAAATAGAACTATCATATGACCCAGCAATCCCACTACTGGGCATATACCCTGAGAAAACTATAATTCAAAAAGAATCATGTACCAAAATGTCCATTGCAGCTCTATTTACAATAGGCAGGAGATGGAAGCAACCTAAGTGTCCAGCATTGGATGAATGGATAAAGAAGATGTGGCACATATATACAATGGAATATTACTCAGCCATAAAAAGAAATGAAATTGCGTTATTTGTAGTGAGGTGGATAGACCTAGAGTCTGTCATACAGAGTGAAGTAAGTCAGAAAAAGAAAAACAAATACTGTATGCTAACACATATATATGGAATCTAAGAAAAAAAAGAAAGGTCATGAAGAACTTAGGGGCAAGACAGGAATAAAGACACAGACCTACTAGAGCATGGACTTGAGGATAAGAGGAGGGGGAAGGGTAAACTGTGACAAAGTAAGAGAGTGGCATGGACATATATACACTACCAAACGTAAAATAGATAGCTAGTGGGAAGCAGTCGCATAGCACAGGGAGATCAGCTTGGTGCTTTGTGACCACCTAGAGGGGTGGGATAGGGAGGGTGGGAAGGAGGGAGATGCAAGAGGGAAGAGATATGGGAACATATGTATATATATAGCTGATTCATTTTGTTATAAAGCAGAAACTAACACACCATTGTAAAGCAATTATACTCCAATAAAGATGTTAAAAAAAAAAAGAAAATACTTAAAGAGATACATGGTATACACCTATATTCCTGGGGGTAACAAAGGCATGGATAAATTATTTTATGTAAAAATTCTTTATGGTGGAATGAATGATTATTAAAACCTTTAAGACCTTCAAAACAAAAATTCACAGAAATAAAAAAGATAAAATCTTACCACCCAGAGATAACTATTATTAATATTTTAATGTATTTCTACAGGTCTTTCCTCTGTATTTCTTATTTGTTTACATAGTTGTGTATAGTATGTATAATTTGGAATTCAGTTTTTCTACTTTACATTGATAATAAAATATTAATTTTATTTCCTATCTTCACATTTTTTATCATTATACTACAGATTAAGTGTATTTAACCCTTCTCATAATGTTAAAAATTTAGGTTGAATTAAATTTTCAATAATAAAGAATTCTGTGAATTAAAAAAATAAATAAGTAAATAAAAAATTTTAAAAAGATTACAAATTGAGTCCAAAATATACAAAAATGTTAAGGAATATCAAAGAGTTTTCCCAAAACAAGCCAATTTATGCTTGGAAGTTAGGAAAATAAGAAAGATAAGCATCCTTAATAAAGTCAAACAGCAAGCATAAGAGACCATGTGCATTTAAATAGGCATTGTTTTTCCTAATTATCCTTTGTAATTCTCCACAATTAATTCAGCTATGTGAACATTGTTAAATAATTTTTGAACTTCTTCCAAGAAATAACTTCAGAATCATACCCCCAAAAGTTATTCTCACTAATATCCACCTCACTATCCATCTGCATTCTTAGCCTTGTAGGGTCAGTGACTATATCTGGTTCACCATTGTATTCCCAGCAGCCCACAGAGCAGGTGTGGGTCACAGGCAATGTTTATAGTATGCAAAATTAAAGAATGAATGCATCCACACCTGAGAAAGATTGAGATGTACTTCATTCATTATCAAAAGAGAGTATAATTTGATGAAAAAACACTCAGTCATCCACTGACCCTTATTCTTTCATATCAACTATCCCCTGAGGTCAATACCTTTCTTAATACTTCCATAGCAGTTTGAAAAATAATTTCTTCCTTGTTGTACTACAATGGCCATTAAGAAAAGTGATTGTAGGGAACTTAAAAAAAAATAAAGAGCTAGAGATAATCCTAGATCTACTAATTAGCACTTTATATGCCAGTTATAAGTACTGATAACAATCTGAAACAAAAGATTTGGAAAGAGTACTTTGGAACTGTTCACATATCACCTATTGTCCTGGCATGGTTATTTGCTGTGTCCCTTTCAAAACTCTAAAAAGTACCTAAGTTTAGGTGACTATATAACTGCTCTAATTTTAATTCAATAATAATTCAGAATACCCCAAATCTCCTTAATTGGTTCTGTTTTCATTCTATTTTTCTAAACCGTTTTCTTTATTTTCCAGAATGCCTTTCTCTCCCACTCTGTATTTATTTTGTCATTACCAAAGTTAATGAGCAATGAAATAAATAGTATTTATTATTAAAACAAATTGCCAAAACTTACACTTTTAGTAAATAGGGTTGAACTCTGCCTAAATCAAGATCATAAAGCTGGGACAAAGTGAGAGAGTGGCATGGACATATATATACACTACCAAAGATAATAGAATTTTTATGAGTTCTGGAACAAATGAAAACTCTCATTAGAAAATACAGCATCAATTTATGGCCAAAAGAATGGATAGCTCATGATTTATAAAGATTTCTAGCTTCTTTTAAGCAAAGTGTTGTTTTTTTTCAGTGCTACAAGTTTAAGGCCAATTTTACTACAAAATTAAGGAATTTGCAGCACAGTTGACTCATTCTTTTCAACTATCTTAGCCATCCATGCAAATCACTCCAAAGTCAATGAGGCAATGAAATCAGTATTGATCGTAGAGAAAATTGAAATTAATAAATCAAACTCATAAGAAGATTATATGCATGACCTTGCTTCAGTGGAGAAATAAATACATATTTTTGATGTGTCTTCACAAAAGATGTTTCATAGGTCTTTGGTAAAAATGAAATTTTTCTGAACGTGTTCAGTGGCAGATAATTCAGGCCATTCCATGCATTCTCATTTGCTCATTCATTCTTGCATAAACTGTAATTTTCTAAGGCCCTAATAAGTGCCAAGCATTGTGTCACACACTGAAGATAGCAAAGACACCATCTAGGAACCGAGTGGAGGAGACAGATATGTTAAGATCATACAATATGGTAAAGAGAACCATGCTACAAATGTGATGTAATCACAGGAAAGAAGTGATTAGCTGTACAATGGGTGAGATGAGACCTCACAAAGAAAAAATAAAAGTTTCCCTAGCATTGAGGGTATTCCCTGATCTGCCCAACTTTCTTCTCTAACTTCATTTATATCTTCATCTAACTTTTCCCCTCCCTGTAATACTGCACCACTGACAGTTTCCCATATATACCGTGCTATATGGTATATCTATACACTGTGCCTTTGCACATGGAAATTCTTCTAACTACTGTGTCCTCACCCCAAAACGTGCTTGATGTACTCCCATATCTCCTTTAAGATTCAGTTTATGTCTTTCCTGACCACCAATCCTGAGAAATTCCTCCTTTGAAGTTTTTGCACTTTTTTTCTGTGTGCCTTAAGTAGGTTTTTTTTACATTCACCTGTGACCCCCTGGTGTTTTGCACAGTGCATTCAAAAAGTATTTATTGAATGAATAAATGAAAATTTGAGCTAGATGATAATGAGCACCACAAAATAATTAAAAGTTAAAATTCTACATGCATATAATACTGACCATATGGCCCAGCAATTCCACTTCTAGTTATTTACTCAAAAGAAATAAAAACATATGTCCACATAAAGATATGTATATGAATAGCACTTTATCCATAATAGAAAAAACTGGGCATAACCCAAATGTCTGAAGAAATACTACTCAGCAATAAGAAGGAATTAATTATTGATTCTTGTAGCATCGTGGATGAACATCAAAAATGTTTACCTGAGCAAAAGAAGCCAGACAAAAAAAGAATACATACTGTATGATTCAATTTATATGAAACTTTAGAAAAGACAAGTCTAATCTACGGTGATAGAAATCATATCAGTGGTTGCCTAGAGATGGGGATAAATAGTGGTATTGACTGAGAAGGGACTCAAGGACACTTTTTGAGGTGAATAAAATATTCTATATCTTGATTGTGGTGGTGGCTAAATGACTATTTACACTTTTCAAAGAGCATCAAACTCTAAGAGCATCAAACATAAAATGTAAACTCTAAGAGCATCAAACATAAAATGTATACATTTTATTATATATAAATATTTATATTTATATTTTATTAAATATAAATATTATATATAAATTATACCTCCATAAAGTTCATCTGTAAAACTTTAAGATAATTTTCATCTACAGAGTCATATCATATTTGGGGAACCAGAAGCTTTCAGAATTTGAGTAGCCTCCTTAATAAAAAATAAGAAATTAGGTTAACAGCTACCATTTACTTAGAATGAGAAATGAAACCACACAAATTTCAGATATTTTAAAAAACCTGACAAACTACAAACATTACAAAATAAGAAAAATGGATAACATTTTTATTAATTAACTGATTCACTTCTGGGTATGTTTTTTCCTACATTTTTGGCTATACTCATTAATTCTTCATAGAAAAATGATTTTTGTAATATTTACCATAGAAAGAATGATAAGCTCATCAAGTCTTCCCTCTAGCCTGCTTGACTATAATTTGGTTTTATTTTTATGTTATTTTATTTTTTAAAGGAAATTGATTTTTATGTTTTATTTTATTTTTTCTACATCTTTATTGGGGGTATAATTGGTTTACAATGGTGTTTTACTTTCTGCTTTATAACAGAGTGAATCAGTTATACATATATATATGTTCCCATATCTCTTCCCTCCTGTGTCTCCTTCCCTCCCACCCTCCCTATCCCACCCCTCTAGGTGGTAACAAAGCACCGAGCTGATCTCCCTGTGCTATGTGGCTGTCTCCCACTAGCTATCTACTTTACGTTTGGTATGTGTATACATGTCCATGCCACTCTCTTCCTTTGTCACAGCTTACCCTTCCCCCTCCCCATATCCTCAAGCCCATGTTCTAGTAGGTCTGTGTCTTTATTTCCATCTTGTCCTTGGTTCTTCATGACTTTTTCCTTTTTTCTTAGATTCCATATATATGTGTTAGCATATGGTATTTGTTTTTCTCTTTCTGACTTACTTCACTCTGTATGACAGACTCTAGGTCCATCCACCTCACTACAAATAACTCAATTTCATTACTTTTTATGGCTGAATAATATTCCATTATATATGTGTCACATCTTCTTTAACCAATCCTCTGTTGATGGACACTTAGGTTGTTTCAATGTCCTGGCTATTGTAAACAGAGTTGCAATGAACATTTTGGTACATGATTCTTTGGGAATTATGGTTTTCTCAGGGTATATGCCCAGAAGTGGGATAGCTGGGTCGTATAGTAGTTCTATTTTTAGTTTTTTAAGAAACATCCATACTGTTCTCCATAGTGGCTGTATCAATTTACGTTCCCATCAACAGTGCAAGAGGGTTGCCTTTTCTCCACACCCTCTCCAGCATTTATTGTTTGGAGATTTTTTGATGATGGCCATTCTGACAGGCATGAGATGATATCTCATTGTAGTTTTGATTTGCATTTCTCTAATGATTAATGATGTTGAGCATTCCTTCATGTGTTTGTTGGCCATCTGTATATCTTCTTGGAGAAATGTCTATTTAGGTCTTCTGCCCATTTTTGGATTGGGTTGTTTGTTTTTTTGATATTGAGCTGCATAAGCTGCTTGTAAATTTTGGAGTAGAATCCATTGTCAGTTGCTTAATTTGAAAATATTTTCTCCCATTCTGAGGGTTGTCTTTTCATCCCGTTTATGGTTTCCTTTGCTATGCAAAAGCTTTTAAGTTTTATTAGATCCCATTTGTTTATTTTTGTTTTTATTTCCATTTCTCTAGGAGGTGGGTCAAAAAGAATCTTACTGTTATTTATGGCATAGAGTGTTCTGCCTCTGTTTTCTTCTAAGAGTTTTAGAGTGTTTGGCTTTATATTTATGTCTTTAATCCATTTTGAGTTTATTTTTGTGTGTGGTTTTAGGGAGTGTTCTAATATCATTCTTTTACATGGAGCTCTCCAGTTTTCCCAGCACCAATTACTGAAGAGTCTGTCTTTTCTCCACTGTATATTCTTGCCTCCTTTATCAAAGATAAGGTGACCATATGTGCATGGGTTTATCTCTGGGATTTCTATCCTGTTCCATTGGTCTATATTTCTGTTTTTGTGCCAGTACCATACTGTCTTGATTACTGTAGCTTTGTAGTATGGTCTAAAGTCAGGGGGCCTGATCCTCAAGCTCTGTTTTTCTTTCTCATGATTGCTTTGGCTATTCAGGGTCTTTTGTGTTTCTGTAGAAATTGTGAAATTTTTTGTTCTAGTTCTGTGAAAAATACCAGTGGTAGTTTGATAGGGATTGGATTGAATCTGTAGATTGCTTTGGATAGTAGAGTCATTTTCACAATGTTGATTCTTCCAATCCAAGAACATGGTATATCTCTCCATCTATTTGTATCATCTTTAACTTCTTTCATCAGTGTCTATAATTTTCTGTATACAGGTGTTTTGTCTCCTTTGGTAGGTTTATTCTTAGGTATTTTATTCTTTTTGTTGCAATGGTAAATGGGAGTGTTTTCTTAATTTCACTTTCAGATTTTTCATCATTAGTGTATAGGAATGCTAGGGATTTCTGTGCATTAATTTTGTATCCTGCTACTTTACCAAATTCATTGATTAGCTCTAGTAATTTTCTGGTAGCATCTTTAGGATTCTCTATGTATAGTACATGTCATATACAAACAGTGACAGCTTTACTTCTTTTCCGATTTGGATTCCTTTTATTTCTTTTTCTTCTATGATTGCTGTGGCGAAAATTTCCAAAACTATGTCGAATACTAGTGGAGAGAGTGGGTAACCTTGTCTTGTTCCTGGTATTAGTGGAAATGCTTTCAGTTTTTCACCACTGAGGATGATGTTGGCTGTGGGTTTATCATATATGGCCTTTATTATATTGAGGAAAGTTCCCTGTATGCCTACTTTCTGCAGGGTTTTTATCATAAGTGGGTGTTGAATTTTGTCAAAAGTTTTTTCTGCATCTAATGAGATGATCATATAGTTTTTCTCCTTCTATTTGATAATATGGTGTATCACATTGATTGATTTGCATATCTTGAAGAATCCTTGCATTCCTGGGTTAAACTTCACTTGTTCATGGTGTATGATCCTTTTAATGTGCTGGTTGCTAGTATTTTGTTGAGGATATTTGCATCTATGTTCATCAGTGATATTGGCCTGTAGTTTTCTTTCTTTGTGACATCTTTGTCTGGTTTTGGTATCAGGGTGATGGTGGCCTTGTAGAATGAGTTTGGGAGTGATCCTCCCTCTGCTATATTTTGGAAGTGTTTGAGAAGGATTGGTGTTAGCTCTTCTCTAAATGTTTGATAGAATTCGTCTGTGAAACCATCTGGTCCTGGGCTTGTTTGTTGGAAGATTTTTAATCACAGTTTCAATTTCAGTGCTTGTGATTGGTCTGTTCATATTTTCTATTTCTTCCTGGTTCAGTCTTGGAAGGTGGAGCATTTCTAAGAATTTCTCCATTTCTTCCAGGTTGTCCATTTTATTGGTATAGATTTGCTTGTACTAATCTCTCATGATCCTTTGTATTTCTGCAGAGTCAGTGGTTACTTCTCCTTTTTCATTTCTAATTCTATTGATTTGTGTCTTCTCCTTTTATTTCTTGATGAGTCTGGCTAATGGTTTATCAATTTCACTTATCTCCTCAAAGAACCAGCTTTTAGTTTTATTGATCTTTACTATCATTTCCTTCATTTCTTTTTCATTTTTTTCTGATCTGACCTTTATGATTTCTTTCCTTCTACTAACTTTGGGTTTTTTTGGTTCTTATTTCTCTAATTGGTTTTGGTGCCAGGTTAGGTTGTTTATTTGAGATATTACCTGTTTCTTGAGGTAGGATTGTATTGCTATAAACTTCCCTCTTAGAAATGCTTTTGTTGCATCCCATAGGTTTTCGGTCATCGTGTCTCCATTGTCATTTGTTTCTAGATATTTTTTGATTTCCTCTTTGATTTCTTCAGTGATCACTTCGTTATTAAGTAGTGTATTGTTTAGCCTCCATGTGTTTCTATTTTTTACAGATCTTTTCATGTGTTGATATCTAGTCTCATAGTGTTGTGGTCAGAAAAGACACTTGATACAATTTCAATTTTCTTAAATTTACCAAGGCTTGATTTGTGACCCAAGATATGATCTATCCTGGAGAATGTTCCATGAGCACTTGAGAAAAATGTGTATTCTGTTGTTTTTAGATGGAGTGTCCTATAAATATCAATTAAACCCATCTTGTTTAATGTATCATTTAAAGCTTGTGTTTCATTATTCGTTTTCATTTTGGATGATCTGTCCACTGGTGAAAGTGGGGTGTTAAAGTCCCCTAGTATGAATGTGTTACTGTTGATTTCCCCTTTTATGGCTGTTAGTATTTGCCTTATGTATTGAGATGCTCCTATGTTGGGTGCATAAATATTTACAATTTCTGTATCTTCTTATTGAATTGATCCCTTGATCATTATGTAGTGTCCTTCTTTGTCTCTTGTAATAGTCTTTATTTTGAAGTCTATTTTGTCTGATATAAGAACTGCTACTGCAGATTTCTTTTGATTTCCATTTGCATGGATATATCTTTTTCTAACCACTCACTTTCAGTCAGTATGTGTCCCTAAGTCTGAAGTGGATCTCTTGTAGACAGCATATATATGGGTCTTGTTTTTGTATACATTTAGCCAGTGTGTGTCTTTTGGTGGGAGCATTTAATCCATTTACATTTAAGGTAATTATCGATATGTATGTTCCTATTCCCATTTTCTTAATTGTTTTGGGTTTGTTATTGTAGGTCTTTTCCTCCTCTTGTGTTTCTTGCCTAGAGAAGTTCCTTTAGCATTTGTTGTAAAGCTCGTTTGGTGGTGCTGAATTCTCTTCAGTTTTGCTTGTCTGTAAAGGTTTTAATTTCTCATCAAATCTGAATGAGATCCTTGCTGGGTAGAGTAATCTTAGTTGTAGGTTTTTCTCCTTCATCACTTTAAATATGTCCTGCCGGTCCCTTCTGGCTTGCAGAGTTTCTGCTGAAAGATCAGCTGTTAACCTAATGGGGATTCCCTTGTGTGTTACTTGTTGTTTATCCTTTGCTACTTTAAAATCTTTTTCTTTGTATTTAATTTTTGATAATTTGATTAATATGTGTCTTGGAGTGTTTCTCCTTGGATTTATCCTATATAGGACTCTCTGTGCTTCCTGGACTTGATTAAGTATTTCCTTTCCCATATTAGGGAAGTTTTCAAGTATAATCTCTTCAAATATTTTCTCAGTCCCTTTCTTTTTCTCTTCTTCTTCTGGTACCCCTATAATTCAAATGTTGGTGCATTTAATGTTGTCCCAGAGGTCTCTGAGACTGTCCTCAATTCTTTTCATTCTTTTTTCTTTATTCTACTCTGCAGTAGTTATTTCCACTATTTTATCTTCTAGGTCACTTATCC
>NW_020838004.1:5881999-5941046 GCF_003676395.1 Aethalodelphis obliquidens | reverse complement strand
GGACAACATTAAATGCACCAACATTTAATGTTGTCCCAGAGGTCTCTGAGACTGTCCTCAATTCTTTTCATTCTTTTTTCTTTATTCTACTCTGCAGTAGTTATTTCCACTATTTTATCTTCTAGGTCACTTATCCGTTCTTCTGCCTCAGGTATTCTGCTATTGATCCCCTCTAGAGAACTTTTAATTTCATTTATTATGTTCTTCATCAGTGTTTGTTTGTTCTGTAGTTCTTCTAGGTCCTTGTTAATCATTTCTTGTACTTTCTCTATTCTATTTCCAAGATTTTGGATCATCTTTACTATCATTATTCTGAATTCTTTTTCAGGTAGATGACCTATTTCCTCTTCATTTGTTAGGTCTGGTGGGTTTTTGCTTTGCTGCTTCATCTGCTGTGTGTTTTTCTGTCTTCTCATTTTGCTTATCTTACTGTGTTTGGGGTCTCCTTTTGCCAAGCTGCAGGTTTGTAATTCCTGTTGTTTTTGGTGTCTTTCCCCAGTGGCTAAGATTGGTTCAGTGTGTTTTGTAGGCTTCCTTGTGGAGGGGACTAGTGTCTGTGCTCTGGTGGATGAGGTTGGATCTTGTCTTTCTGGTGTGCAAGTCCACATCTTGTAGTGTGTTTTGGGGTGTCTGTGGCCTTATTATGATTTTAGGCAGCCTCTCTGCTAATGGATGGGGTTGTGTTCCTGTCTTACTAATTGTTTGGCATAGGGTGTCCAGCACTGTAGCTTGCTGGTCATTGAGTGAAGCTGGGTGTTGGCATTGAGGTGGAGATCTCTGTGAGAGTTTTCCCATTTGATATTATACAGAGCTGGGAGGTCTCTTGTGGACCAGTGTCCTTAATTTGGGTCTCCCACATCAGAGGCACAGCCCTGACACCTGGCTGGAGCACCAAGAACCTTCCATCTACACGGCACAGAGTAAAAGAGAGAAAAAATAGAAAGAAAGAAATAAGATAAAATAGTAAAATAAAATAAAATGAAGTTTTAAAATAAAAAATAATTATTAAGAAAAAAATTTTAAAAAGGAATTTAAAGAAACCAAACAAATATGGACCAACAGAACCCTAGGACAAATGGTAAAAGCAAATCTATAAAGACAACATCACACATAGAAGCATACACATACCCATTCACAAAAAGATAAAAACGGAAATATATATATATATCTTTGCTCCCCAAGTCCACCTCCTGATGTTAGGATGATTCCTTGTCTATTCAGGTATTCCACAGATGCAGGGTACATGAAGTTGACTGTGGAGATTTAATCCTCTGCTCCTGAGGCTGCTGGGAAAAATTTCCCTTTCTCTTCTTTGTTCGCACAGCTCGTGGGGTTCAGCTTTGGATTTGGCCCCACCTCTACATGTAACTCTCCTGAAGGCGTCCGTTCTTTGGTCAGACAGGACGGGGTTAAAGCAGTGGCTGATTCAGGGGCTCTGGCTCACTCAGGCTGTGGGGGAAGGAGGGGTAGTAATGCAGGGCGAGCCTGCGGTGGCAGAGGCCAGGATGACATTCCAACAGCCTGAGGCATGCCATGTGTTCTCCCAGGAAAGTTGTCCCTGGATCACGGGACCCTGGTAGTGGCGGGCTTCATAGGCTCCTGGGAGGGGAGGTGTGGATAGTGACCTGTGCTTGCCAACAGGCTTCTTGGTGGCTGCAGCAGCAGCCTTAGCGTCCCATGCCCGTATCTGGGGTCCACGCTGATAGCCATGGCTCGCACCCGTCTCTGGACCTCCTTTAAGCGCTGCTCTTAATACTCTCTCCTTGTGCACCAGGAAACAAAGAGGCAAAATAAAGTCTTTTGCCTCTTAGGCAGCTCCAGACTTTTTCCCGGACTCTCTCCCTGCTAGCCGTGGTGCACTAGCCCCCTTCAGGCTGTGTTCACAGCCAACCCCGGTTCTCTCCCTGGAATCCGACCTCTGAAGCCAAAGCCTCAGCTCCCAGCCCCACCCGCCCCGGCGGGTGAGCAGACAAGCCTCTCCGGCTGGTGAGTGCTGGTCGGCACCGTTCCTCTGTGTGGGGATCTCTCCGCTCTGCCCTCCGCACCCCTGGTGCTGTGCTCTCCTCCATGGCTCCGAAGCTTCTCCCCTCCGCCACCTGCAGTCTCCACCCGCGAAGTGGCTTCCTATGTGTGGAAACCTTTCCTCCTTCACAGCTCGCTCCCACTGGTGCAGGTCCCGTCCCTATCCTTTTGTCTCTATTTCTTTTTTTCTTTTGCCCTACCCAGGTGCAGGGGGAGTTTCTTGCCTTTTGGGAGGTCTGAGGTCTTCTGCCAGTGTTCAGTAGGTGTTCTGTAGGAGATGCTCCACATGTAGATGTATTTCTGATGTATTTGTGGAGACGAAGGTGATCTCCGCATCTTACTCTTCCGCCATCTCCCTGGTTTTATGTTGATGGCTTATGAAAGTTTCTTTTAGCATCATTGCTCATTATTGTTCATGTCACGTGACCTTTTAAGAAGTTCTCAAATTTGGAGAATATCTCTACCATGCTTCTTTCATATATGAGCTGTTACAGATGTGCTCACTCTTTGTAGTAATGTTACCTGTTTTGTGCCTTTATGAATTCTGATAAATTCTATTTTATGAAATTCTCATTTAAAAATGTTAAAGTATGGTACATTTATAATTTAATACAGGTTTTCCCCACTCTCCAAAAGTAGAGTATTCCTATGAAACCTACCATAAGCCAAAATAGTGTAAACAAAGTTCATAGAAGCAAAAATCCGCTTCGGATTTCTTTCAGTTAGCGAAAACAGGTACTAACATAAGTCTTTCATGAAAGAGAAGGCCGTAAAATGAACTTTCAAAAAACAGTGGATACATGTATTCCATTATCAAGTATATTACTAAAAAGAGGGAATCATTTTGACCAGACATCAATGAGAATTGAATACTCTACTTAAGATTTTACAATTCTGGTGTTTGGGAAAATTCTCCCCAAGTTAGCTTCTAGTTTCTACTTTTCAAATGTTGTGTCTTCTCTGCTACCCACATACTTCTGGTATCAAGTACTGTAGGGGACTTTCACATCACCATGAGATCTCTAGCACTAGATTTTCCTGATCTAATGCTGGGTAAGCTGGCAGACAGGGCAATAGTAGACTGAAAGCCATTCCTGCAGTGACATCTAGCAATAAGTTATCTACACCAAGAAGTGACTGCAAACCATATAAACATCCCATCAAACCCAAACCAAATGTGTCTGCAATTCCATTTCCTCTTAGATTCCAAGAATGCCCACAGCCACTCCAGTGTCACTGACATGAGGGTAATGTAGGGGAAAATCAGAGGAGAAAGAGACAGCAACTAGATTTTAACTGATCGCTCTTAGAAAGTACAACTTTTGCAAATTTTCCAAAAACATATGACCATATGAGTACATTGCTAAATCTCATTCATTAGGTGCACAGTAAATACACTCCTGATATTGTTTTTTCATTCCTAATAATTCTTACTCATTCATTGATTCAACAAATATTTGTTTTATGGAAACTATTGGCTCATAAAACTTTTCCTTTTAATTCTGACATTTTGGAAAAAAATAGCTAGAAAATTTACATGTACACTTTATTTTTCTAGCAAAGAGAAATTTGCAAGAATTCTTTCTGGACCTACTCATGAACTTGGTAACACTTAGTGAAATTCAGTGTGAAGCTATATAATTCTAAATTGAAGATATAGGTCAAAATCTTTCATATAGGGGACTGAAGAGGACTGAAAAATTAGTTTCTTGGTTGGTTTCAATCATGAGAGTTACAATATATCTGCCAAATATCTGAATATTTCACATGCATCTTGTGTCAGACACATAACAGCTTCATGGAAACATTGAAAAACAAAGTACTTGCTGTGTAGCTAGGGAAATATATTTCGTGAGATTTGAAATCTAGAGACAACGTCCTTCAAACAACTTAAAGAAGGGAATGACCAGCTTTCTGAAAAGATTTTTCCAGTAAACACTTCTCAAGAGGTTAGACAATCTGTATATATAATATAGAGATGTATAGACATTTACAAACACTCTTTTTCATTGTTTCTGGGGAAATGATCTTTCTCTGAGATTGTAAAATGGCTATAGTAAGTTGATATGCTGATTGATCAGTCTAAGGAGACTAGAATGGTGAATTGGAGCAATATTTGCAATAAGTCTTGTGTTTTTCTCAACATCTTGGGATTACTCAGAGAGCACAACTCTGCCTGCTACATAGTTTGGTGGCTTCACATTTTATTGCATTGAAGCTAAAGTTTTGTTTAAATTATTATTTTTTTTTAATTTTAGAAAGCAAATTTTATTAAATATTCTACCTCAAAAAATGTAGGTTAGCCTTCAAAGACACAAAGTGTTTATGTCAATGATATTACAACATGTAAATGGTTCATATCTCATGAATTTTAAAGATTAGGCAAATATAAAACAGGGAAATTGGCAAACTATTTCCTGCCCCAAAAGAAATACCATCTTTGGTGCCTCTCGGTTTCCTTCCCCAGCCACCCAAGTGATCGACTAGGACCACCAGTTGTGGATTCTCTCTGCATCAGCACCATTCAATTTCTGCTATCTACATGTTCAAATCTGCCTCACAGGGGGAAAAGGGCCTTTTTTTTTATTAGATATTCAAAACCCGACAAGTAATGTGGCATGCAATAATTCGCAGTCCTATTTTAGATCAGTGGACTGCCTAGAGAAACATCACAGAAGCCCATAATAACCATGATCTACAGCTCACTCATTGGACAGCTGGACTTCTGCTCTCCTCTAAACTCCAAAACCAGCTCTGTGTCTGTGTCATCCCCAGTCCCCATTCCCATTCCCCTACCCTTAAGCACTTAACCTCCCTGGTAAATGGATGCTAGTTTTATCCATGGACCAAGATTATGAACTTGGACTCTTTCTTCCCTTAAAACTAAGTCGTTCCCAGAGGGATTCTTCAGCCCCTGCTGCTAGGAGAACATCCCACTTGCCTTACAGACACGTCAGGACACACCTGAATCCTGAGCGGAGCATAGTTTAGCTTCAAGGGATGAACCATACTACATTACGATTTGAAGTTGAGGTAGAAAAAAGCTTTCCAACAAACAACTCATATAAACAAATTAATGAAAAAGAGATTAAGTGTGTGTATGTTTAAAATAAACTGAGTTTATGTATGAAGAACTTAAAAGCCTTATTTTCTAAACACTGGTAGGAATAATTCATTATTTTTGGAAAGTACCTGTTGCTATAATGTACATTTGCTCTTTTAGAGCCTCAGTTACCTGTTACCTCTTTCAGAAAACTGAATGGTACCCCAGAGCTCCCAAAGAAATAACTTACCTTCCAATGAGTGGTTAACTCATCTTAACGCAATGCTAAATCGGATCATTTACAAAAAGAATAAAACCCACAAAAGCTGCTATTGTTTCATTGTATGTCACAAAACAATGTTGTTGAATAATACAATTCTATTAAGCACAAAAGAATTCAAAAATTGGTTATATTTCCCTTTACAGCAGAAAAAAAATAGCATATAATAAGGATATGGAAATTAAATTTTCTGTATGAGAATTCTAGGACTTCTGCTCAATACTGCTATTTGCACACAGGAATGAAGATTTCTATGAACTCTAATAATTTATCTTTATTTCCATTTTTAAATTGGATTTTGTGGCTATTGCCATCTCAGGATGAAGACAATTTCTAGATCTCAGCGTTCAAAAAATAAATGGAAACAAGATAGAATTATGTAAAAGCATGCCGTTTTTTCTTCTTCCTCTTTTGATAGAGGTTATTGAAACTGATTAAAAGTTAATCAACTATACCATAACATCAAGAATTTTCCAAAAGTTTGTCAAATCAAAGAGAAGTAAAAGGAAATATAAAATTAATGAACCACAAGGAAAGCAGTAAACTTACATGTATAGAACACATACCATGTACAAGACACTACAAATACATCTCTCATTAAATTTTTGACACAATATTTTTTAAAGTGACATTATCCTGAATTAACAAAGGATAAAATTAATATTTTTTAAAAAAAATTATGTAAACTTCTCATGCTATATGATTAATAAATAGCAGAGCAAGAGTTTGGTAGTTTTGCTTAATTCAAGATACAGGCTTTAGAGAGGAAGGGGGTGGGATGAATTGGGAGATTGGGATTGACATATACACACTACTAAGTATAAAATAGGTAACTAATTAGAACTTACTGTATAACACAGGGGACTCTGCTCAATGCTCTGTGGTGACCTAAATGGGAAGGAAATCCAAAAAAAGAGGAGATATATATATTTGTATAGCTGATTCACTTTGCTGTACAGCAGAAACTAACACAACATTGTAAAGCAACTATACTCCAATAAATTTTTTTTAAAAAAAATCTCTACTTTAGAGGAGATCTAAGAAACATAGAATTAGTCTCATAACCCAATCGTCAATGTGATTACTGACTGTTATTTTATTTCCTACAGCAATGCCATTTGAATAAAAGTAGCACTGAAATGAAATAAAAAATAAATTCAAAATTAAATAAGTAAAAAATTTTAAAAAGATACAGGCTTTTTCTACCACACTATGCTGCCTTCAAGAAAATTAACTCCTGGGAGGTAATCAAAACGTTTTCTAGGTTAACTGTTGTTATGTTTTGATTTATTTTACAGGTTACAAACCCCAATAGTGGGTAAAAGACTTGTTAGATCCCATGATGCCAAGGTTAATAGATAGTTGCTTCTCTACTGGTTTCAGTTGTGTTAATGTGTTGACTTCAGCAGGTTCACTAAATATCTTCAAGTTCCCATGTTAGCATTTGCCAAGTAATGTGTTTAATTCAAAAGTCCCAATGAGGGTCCTCTGCTACAATGTTCCCATTGATCCTTTTATCTAAAAATAAAATAATGAGATCTCATGACATTGAGATGCATTAGTAAGGCAAAGAAAGTAGAATTTGCTTTTTGATTTTCAAAAGACTGACTAACGAACTCAATATGAGTCTTCTGAGTCTATTTCACTCATCTATCCATTCTTGCATTCATTCAACAAAATTTATTGGGCACCTCCTGCATGCTTTGTACTATTTTTGCTATATATATAAGTAAATGAGACAAAGTTTCTCTCGTCTTAGAACTTGTATTTTAGGAGATCATAGGGTAGAGAAGAATAAAGTGGGGGTATTTATTCACCAGCTCCCTCCTGATAAGGTAAGTATGTTGGCTATGTCCCTCCATCTAAGTCTATTGCTTCTTCAGGTGACCCTCTCTACACAACTAGTTTTCTCCTGATACTAGGTCTTAGAGGTGATAACTTGTCCTAACTGATGCTACTGCAGCATCCTTTGTGGGTTATTTTAACCCTGCCCACACCTTTATTAAACTCCTCTCATGACCCTGTTTGGGTGTGCCATATATTCCTCACTATCTTAGAGCCCTTGATTCTTGTCTGCTTTTTCTACTATCTAAATCTTTTCTACTGTCTGCTAACATGTCTAAGAATTTACGTGAGGAAGAGACATGTAGGCTAATTATAAATATGACATCTTCAGAAGAAAAGCTAAAGTGCATGAAGGTGAGGGAAAAAGGAGAGTGGTTAATCAAGTGACAAAATGAAAAAAGTCAAAGAAATAAGGGAGTTATGGCAACAATATGAAACAGGCTATCCTAGTTTACTGGCCCCTTCTCAGGAGCCTTCCCTGAAATAGTCATATAGTCACTCGGTAGTCAATCAATCTGTGTATGTGTGTTTGTGTGTGTGTGTGTGTGTGTGTGTGTGTGTGTGTGTGGTATGTCCCTCCTTCCCCTTATGGTTAGCTCAGTCTTCTCTGAAAAGTTCTGATGTTTTCTTTTCAGCCATCACAAAGCTGCCTAAGCCTATGAAGGATGTGTCTGCTCTACCAAGCCATTCCATTATCTTAGGTCACACACCTGTCAAAGTGGAGGGAATATCTGTACAGAAGAATGTCCATGAATAAATATACAGAGAATAACAGAATTAGAAAAATCATCATTTTCCAGATCAAATGTCATATATGATTTAGGCAAGGGGTATCAATGGATACAAAAACATTGATAAAAAATGTTGTTAAGGAACAAGATACTCACAAATTCTAATGTATCACACTATGAATTATTTTAAATTTGCAAAGAGAAAAATATACCTTTAAAATTGCGACTTCTAGGAGCCACCATCTTCCTGGGTGATCAAACTTATCATCACTTATCAAGAACAATCTGATATTATATGCTTTAGAATGGAGTGTGTTATGAAATATAGATTATCACCTATCAAGCACTCTTACCAAAATGCTTAACTTATATAATGTCAAAACTCTGGACCTAACTTCCAGTTTCCAAGAGAGACAGAGAATAGAGGAACAAGTTAATCAACAATGTGAGGAAAATAATCAGATGAAAGGCACAAGAAAATGACAAGACAGCTGTTCAGAGTTCTTTAAAAAGTCAATGTCAAAAGACCCAAAATAGTGAACGCAGTTTTGAGAAAAAAGAACAAAGCTGGAGGCATCATACTTCCTGACTTCAAACTATATTACAAAGTGATAGTCATCAAAAGAGTATGGTATTGACATAAAAACAGACACATAGATCAATGGAACAGACAGAGAGCCCAGAAATAAATCCGTGCATATATAGTCAATTAATTTATGACAAAGGAGCCAAGAATACTCAATAGGGAAAGGACAGTGTCTTCAATGATTGACATTGAGGAAACTGGACAGCCACATGCAAAATAATGAAATGGAACCCTATCTTACATCATACCAAAATCAACTCAAAGTGGATTAAAGACTTGACCATAAGACCTGAAACCATAAAACTCCTAGAGGAAAAAATAGGGGTAAACTCCTTGAAACTGGTCTTGGCAATGATTTTTTGGATTTAACTCCAAAAGCAAAGTCAATAAAGGCAAAAATAAACCAAGTAGAACTACATCAAACTAAAAAGCTTCTGCACAACAAAGGAAAACATCAACAAAATAAAAGTGCAACCTACTGAATGGAAGAAAATGTTTGCAAACCATGTATCCAATAAAAGGTTAATATCCAAAATATCCAAGGAGTTCAATTAATAGCTAGAAAAAAAAAAACAATTTAAAATGGGCAAAGGACTTGAATATACATTTTTCCAAAGAAGATATACATATGGCCAACAAGTACATGAAAAGATGTTCAACATCACCATTGATCAGGGTAATGCAACTCAGAACCACAATGAGATATCACCTTACACCTGTTAGATTATCTTTTATCAAAAAGATAAAAGATAACAAGTGCTGGTGAAGATGTGGAGAAAAGGGAATTCTTGCACTCTGTTGGTGAGAATGTAAACTGGTACAGCCACTATGGGAAACATATGAATGTTCCTCAAGAAACTTAAAAAAAGAACTACTACATAATCCAGCAATCCCACTTCTGAGTATATATCCAAAGAAAACAAAATCATTATCTCAAAAATGTATCTTCTGTACTCCCATATTCATTGCAGCATTATTCACAATAGCCAAGATGATATGGAAACAAGCTAAATGTCCATCAATGGATGAATGGACAAAGAAGATGTGAGATATATATATACATATATATATATATATATATATATATATATATGTATATATATATATATCTCCACAACAGAATACTATTAAACCTTAAAAAAGGAAAAATCTTGTCATTTGCAACCACATAGATGAACCTTGAGGGCATTATGCTAAGTGAAATAAGCCAGACAAATACTGTGTGGTATCATTCTTATGTGGAATCTAAAAAAAAAGTCAAACTCATAGAAACAAGAGAGTAGAAGAGTGGTAACCAGGGGCTGGGAGGTGGAGGATATAGGGAGAAATTTGTAAAAGGGTACAAACTTTCAGCTGTAAGATGAACAAGGTCTGAGGATCTTATATAGAACATGGTGACTATAGTTGATAACATTGTGCTGTGTAATTGAAATTTGCTAAGGAAGTAAAGCTTAAATTTTCTCACCAAAAAAAGGTAAATATGTGAGGTGATGGATGTTAATTAACTCAAGGGGAGGAATTCTTTCACAATGTATATGTGTACCAAATCATCATGTGTACATTTTAAAAATCTTACAATTTTATTTGTCAATTATACCTCAATATTGTAAAAAGCCAGTGTCAAGAAAAAAATATGGGAGGATTACTCTAGATTAAAAGAGAGAGATCTAACAACAAAATAAAATGTGTACACATCAATTGGACCATGGATTTTTTAAACAGCTATGAAAGACATTTGAGGTTTGGAGAAATTTTAAATATTGACTGGGTAATATTATAGAACTGTTGTTATTTTCCTAAGCCTTATTATGTAATCTGTAGCAGACTGTCATTATTCTTAGAAGATACATTGTGAAGTATTTTAGGCTGAAATGTCAAAAAGTCTGCAATTTACTTTCAAATAGTTTGGGGGTAAATATACAGAAAGAGAGAGAAAAAGTGAAAAAAGTTACAAATTTTAAATCTAGATGAATGACATGTGGATATTTACTGTTCTATTCTTTCTACACTATTGTAGGTGTGAAATGTTTCATAATAAATAGTTGGAGAAAATTTAAGAGAGTAAGAATACTAGTCAAACAATAAGGGTGTGTTAAGCACCAGTAATCATAGGACATGGTCAAAGGACATTTCCCTGAGCGTATTTTCAGAAATACTAGTCACATGATATGACAGGAAAACAAAAAATTCCATGTTTATGGAAATTTCATAATAAATTCCTCTTTTAGAAACTCATAATTGCACATAGGTGATAATTGCACATGCATTAATTCATTACTATTTCATAAAAGCTGCATAAAATAACCCACTTTACAGTCTATAAACAAAAGCACATAAAAGTTAAGTCATTTATCCAAGGTCAAATGTCACTCTGCTCTTAATAAAGTTGAAATCTGAACCTGAACCAAAGTAACCTGATTCTAGGGCCGCAACAACTAACAATTGCTCCAGAAGCTCAGAGAAGTTCGGCACTAAAGAAGTTTGCTTAACTCATATAATACACAGTATTTCTCACACATATCAGTTTCTGCATTATTTTCAGTTTAACTCTTATTACCCTCCTTACCTCTCTGAGAAACTGTTTATATCTTGCTTTCAAGGACCAGTTGTGTTTGGAAGATAAGATAACACACATGTAGCAGCACACAAAAAGCAGCAGCAAGTTAATTGATTGATTGTGGTATGGGACAATCTACAGAGATTTATTTTATAAAAGGAATATTAATCAAGATATCTTAACTTAGAGAGATACCTTAGAAGCACTTAATAACCAAGAAAAAAAGAAGAAAGATCCAAGGAGCCTGATCTAACAATTGACTTTTGAGTTACCATATGAGAAAAGGTGCCTCAGAAATTCTCTATACTGCTATTGATTGCTGCTTGAATTTCAGCTGAACCAAGTACAGTTAATGTATTATTTTTATAAAAGATTAATTTAAATATATAGAGATGATAATAATGATACCCCTCTTTAACCAAGCAGAAAGTTTCTTGTGTCATCGGCACTCCTACAATCTACTCTCTAGGCATGTGTGCCAAAATAAAAATCAAATATACTTTTCAGGCTTAAAATTGCATGGGAAGGAAATGATAAATATCACTCTTTTCATATATATAAATATATATTAAAACAAAATGAGAAAATGTCGTATTTATATAGAACTCCTTGCCTGTTCAAAACACTCACACAAGTATTAGATCATTATGCTGCATCCTCAGATCCACAACAACCATGAGCAGCAGTTAGAAAATTATCCTCAGCAGCAGAGAACCTGGTGGTAGTATGAAAACCTGCAACATCATGGCATTTTTAAAGCATCATATTCTACAAAACTCATAGAAGGATCCCTACTATAATTTGATACCATTATGTCTTTAACAAAGACTTCTTTCTAAGATCATGAAACATTCCAGAATTGCATACCTACCTTTTGATTGGCAAAACTGTAGTGGGGTTGTGAACTGTGATGCTGTGTTTTCCATTATATATTGTTTTCAGGAACTAGTTCTAAATTATATATTTAGTCTCTCTCCTTATTTTTGATACTGTTCTCCTTCCAGGCTGTAGTGTAAGCCACTTGCTTCATATAATGCTTTCCATTTTTCCTACAAATAAGTTTCCAACACCACCAGGGATACCTAGGCAAGATTCATATGACTTTCCCACTTAATATAAATCTTTTGATTTGCTGCTGAATGGACTGTTCTTCAGCATTGCTATCTAACTTCAAGCCACAATGCTGTTTATCATTTGGTCTTGAAAGCAGTTGACCACATCTGGATATTATAGTACTTTGAATTCAGAAACCATGAAATATAAATGTGCTACTATCAGCAGTGAGCAGAAATCAAATGAATCATGTTGGTTAGACATTGAAAGTGGTTTACATCTCCTTTACATTCCTGATATGTTAGTTAAAAATAAAAGACCATTAATGTTAGAAGTAGGGATATTTTTGGCAATCAGACTTCAAACAGAATGAACTCAGGAGACGTCATTAGGGATTTCTAATATTTCATGTGTGTACTCTTCCCCAAGGTTTTTAAAGAATCAGCTACTCTGTGCTACACACCACAGCAAAATATAAGACAGCAGCTTACCAAATGCTTATCACCCAAATAGTCCCCTAAATATTAAATTGAACTCAATTTTATGAGACTGTTGCCTGACTGGATTTAGGTGTGTTTGTTTACCTCTCTTATCTTTTATTGTCCGTAATAAGGACAATAAATGGAATATGGAATGTTGTCCATAAGCAAAGTTATGACGTGGGCATTATTTTCTCTAGTAACAGCTCACTAAGCTTGCCAACTTTTGGTCAAAAGCAAAATGTGGATATGAAATCATTAGACTGATTTACTTATCTAGAACATAGATTGGCTCTGAATGCAGTTCTAAAGGAGAAGTTTCAAAAATAATTTCATATATTCATTCATTCTTTCATTTATTTCAAAAAGTATTTCCTGCTGTCTTATGTTCTAAAAAGTTTCAAAGTGCTTGCCATCATAGGCTTTATTTACCTTATGAATTGTAAGGGAGGCAGACAATCACTAGTAGACAAATTTTCAGTAATAGCAGCATCATTTTAACAAGCTTGTGGAATCTAACAAAGCTTCTCTGCAGGACTATGCCAATTCAATGTATAAATTAATTTATTCATTCAAAAAATACTACATGAGTGTCTACCATGTGCCAAATACTATTCTAGACACTGGGGAGTAAATCTGTGAATTAAACAGACATGAATATCTACCCTTATGGAATTTACACTCGAGGGGATGTGGACAAACAATAAATATTTTTTTTAAGATAATGCTAAGTGTAAAGGAGAAAAACGAAGGAAGAAAAGGGATATGGAGTGTCAGTAGGGAGCAATTTTAGATGGATTGGATAGGGAGGTGTCTCTGGGAACATGACATGGGAACGCATGTAAATATATTCTAGTGTAAACAATTTTAGTGGCCCTCTCCCTCCCCAAAGAGAATGGGCTTCTCACCAGGGAACACATGAGTTGCCCACAGGGAATACCAGAGGAAAGCCTAGCCTACTTCCCACCTCCAGAGAAGGATGTCCATAGTACGCCATCTCCAAATAGCCATAGTGAGATGAAAAATCTAGGCCTTAAGGAATAGTTTTTACCTGAGGATTAAAATATTCTAAAACCTCACTAACTGAAACCTTTAGAAAACTTTTAGGATTACTCTGGGCAAACTAATCCTGCAATGATATTCTGTACACAGTTTTGGTTCTAATAACTTTTTCTATCACTGACATATCTGAAGTGTTCTCTTTTAATACACCTTCTCACTACTCTTAAGTTGCTTTTCTTACAGAGCCCATCCATTATCCTGAATGCTGTATGTGATTCACTGAAGCCCTTGGGCATTTTCATTTCTGAAGCAAGGGAGTGAACGTTGTCCTGAACTGATATTGTAAGTGCTTAAACAGAACGGTCGCACCCTCCGAGAACTTCAAAAAGACCCCACACATACACACTGTGATTTTGTAGGATAGCAACACAGATATTAGAGTATCTACATAATATCCAGAGATGCAACCTTATCCTATAGAGCACAAGAGCAGAGATGTTGGGGACAGCGGGATTGGTTGTTCTGACTGCACGTTGAACTGCAGCCTGACCAAATGACCTCCTAAAGTTAGTAAGGGTACATTCCATTGTCTCATTGTTCAATTTTACAAATCATTTCCTGAATTACTCTTGCACTTGGGAAACCCCTGACTTATTGTTCTACCTTCTCCTTTCAGGCTTTTGATAGTATTTCAGGTTTGAAGTATGATGTGGCTTCTTTGACCATTAAGTTCTGGGAAGAATCAGCTCTTGCCTACAGAGGCAGTTATCCTTTCTACTGCTTTGGATGACCTTTTTTTCCTGATTAAAATAGATCACAGTCCGTTGCTCAACATTCATTCATTCAACAAGTAATATCTGGGTGCCTACTATGTGCCAGGCTGATCTAAGTACTGGGAAGACAATGGGGAACAAGTCACGTGAGGAGCCTGCTCTCATGGAGCTGATGTTCTAATGGGGAGAGAAATTCAGTAAGCAAATGAACATAAGTAGACGAATGATTTTAAGTAGTGATAAGTTTCATAATGAAAATCAAAGCAAATGTGGAAAGAAATTAATGACTGGTGTTTCTACAGAAATCCTTTCAATTTGGTCATTTTAGTTTTTTCAATTATCCCCCAATTCCCTCTTGTTATCTTTTTGTAATGATACCTTCCCTCACCCCTAAACCCTGGCACTAGCTTTGCGTTTTTGAAAATGTAAATAGAATCAAACAGTGTGTAACCTTTTGGGAGTGGCTCCTTTCACTCAGTGTGTCTGAGATTCACAAAAGGTGCTGTGCGTACCACTAGCTCAATACATTTTATTTCTGAGTAGTACTCCATTGTATGAATGTAGCATAGTTTGTTTATTCATTTACAGGTTGAAAGATATTTGGACTATTTCCAATTTTGGTAATTATGAAGGAAGCTACTATAAATATTTATGCACAATTTTTTGTGTGAAGATAAGTTTTCATTTTTGTAGAGTTTAAATACCTAGGAGTTAAGACTACTGGGTCATATGGTAAATGTATGTTTACTTTGTAAGAAACTGTCAAGCTATTTTTCAGAGTGACTGTACTATTTTACATTCCCAAAATCAATAATGAGCATTTCAGAAGCTCTACATCTTTGTCAGCACTTGATTACCACAAGTATATTTAACTTTAGCCATTCTAACAGGGGCATAGTTGTATCTCATCATGGTTTGAATTTGCATTTTCCTATTGGCCAATGTTGTTGAATATCTGTACTTGTTTGCTATCTATATATCCTCTTTCATAAAGTGTCAAAGTATTTCATCATTTTTATATTTTCTTACTGTTGAGTCTTGAGAGTTCTTTATATATTGGAATCAAGACCTGAGTCTTGGAGGTTCTGGTTCAAGATGGTGGCATAGGAAGATCCTGAATTCACCTCTTCTCACAGACACTTGAGTCTAAAGCTACTTATGGAGTAATTTCCTCTGGAAAAAAACTGAAAGGGTGGCTGAGCAATGACTGCACATTGAGCAAAGAAGAAAAAAAAACATATCAAAGTGGGTAGAAGAGGCTGGGACACAATCTCATCATAAACCCCACTCCCAGCACAGTGACCCACAATCTGGAGAGAACTCAAAACCTGGAGTTTCTCTCTGAGGAGCAGAGCATTTGAACCCCACACCAGGCACTCCAGCTTATAGGACCTGTACTTGAGAGACAAGCTTCCAAAACATCTAGCTTTGAAAGTCAACGGGGCTGTCAAACACAAGACCCACAGGACTGTAGGATCTGAGAAACGGCTCATAAATGGTTCAGACTCCCCCAACCCCGGGCCCAGGTCAGAAGCAGCTGACTGCACCCAGAATAAGTGAAAGAAGCTCATTTGCTAATATCAAAGTATGGGCCCTGAGGGGCAAGTATCTAATTTAACATGCACATCTAGGAGTTTGCAGAACACTCTTGGGACTAAGCCTGTTGGGCGCTATTTTCACACTCTTCCTCTGCCTGGCTCCAGCTGGCAGGCACCAACTTTCTTTTTTTTTTAATTCTAGGCCTTTTATTTTTATTTTTTCCTTTTTTCTGTGAGTATGATCTTTACACTTTCCCTCTGCCTTGCTACAGCCAGCAGGCCACATCATGCTCTCCCTCTGCCCCACTCCAAAGCACCAGTATCTCCTGGAAGGGAGGTTTTACACACATCCGGTGCCCTGATTTTTTATGGCTGCCACCCAGTGGTTGCCCCTTGACTGCCTGGCTCTGAAGACCAAGGAGAAATTGCATTCCTGGGTCGCATGGGACTGTAGCAATTGTAGAGACCATTTTTAGCAAGCTATCACTGCCAAGGCACTGCACAGACAGCAGACTGAAACACACTCAGTCTTTCTGTGAAAGAGGCCTATTTACTTGTGCAAGACCTTTGGCCTAGAGGGCAGGCTTCTGGTCTGACACACATTTAGTGGCTTATGGACTTGCTCTCAGAGAACAGAAGCCAGTGGACACAATCTTTGTGCTCTCCCTCTGCCTCACTCCAGCTCACTGCTATCTCCCCAGAAGGAGTTTATACCCTTGTCTGGCACTCCAATTTTTGCAGCTGCCATCAGGGTACACCTTTAAATGCCCTGCTGGTGGCCAGTGGTGCTTATGCTCATAGTTCCACAGGACTGTAACCAACAGAGAAAGAGCTCTTAAATAGCAACCACCCCCAGGGCACAGCAAGAGGCAACAGATATAGGAGCTCAGTCTTTCTGTGAAAGAAGCCTGTAAGCTAATCATCATAGCTGCATCCTGAGGGGCAGGCTTCTAATTAAACATACATCTAAGGACTGACTGTAATCCTTTCCAGAGACCTCAGAGGACAGGAACTATCTGCAATCTCTCCCTTTGCTGCACAACTGAATGACAGTATCTCCCAGAGGGGAGCTTGTACACATATCAGGTGCCCTGGTTTTTTGTCTGGTGCTCTGATTTTTGTGGCTGTCCCCGAGGGGACACCCCTTGTTCCTGGCTCTGGTGGCCACAGGAACTTGCATTCCTGGATCCTACAGGACTGTAACAATCAGAGAGACAGTTCTTGGCAGGCTACATCTCCCAGGGCACAGAGAGTGACTGAAACACACATCTATTCTTTGTGTGAAAGAGGCCTATTTGCCTGTCCTGGAGCTTTGGCCTGAGAGGCAGGCTTCAGGTTTGACTCATAACTAAAGGCCTACAGAGCTGCTCTCAGGGAACATAGGGTGATAGATGCCATCTTTGCACTCTCCCTCTGCTTCACTCCAGCTCACCAGTATCTCCAAGAAAAGAGTTTATACCCTCATCTGGAGCCCCATTTTTGTAACTGCCATCCAAGGGACACCTCCATATAGCCTGACTCTGGTGACCAGCCAGGCTTACTCTTGCAGTCCCACAGACTACATATATTTTCATACTTGAGAAGCTTTTGTCTGAAGGTCTGGCTTCCAACTAGCCTGAATCTAGGTGCTGATTGAAATCTTTCCTTTTGGTACATTGACAGTTCTAGACACACTCTTAACTACTAGGAGCTATTTAAACTATAATAGGCTGCTTAGGCAATCATGAAAGATTGAGAGATAACTGAGACCTAGGGCAAAATTCAATGACAAGTTTCATCTACACAAAGCCACTCC
This sequence comes from Aethalodelphis obliquidens, assembly GCF_003676395.1. Taxonomy (NCBI): domain Eukaryota; kingdom Metazoa; phylum Chordata; class Mammalia; order Artiodactyla; family Delphinidae; genus Aethalodelphis; species Aethalodelphis obliquidens. The sequence continues at coordinate 5,923,342 of NW_020838004.1, read as the reverse complement.
TTCAAGACTGAGAGAGGTGGTTGTTACATCTACTGTATAGAAACCAATACAGAGAATCAAGCAAAGTAAAGAAACAGGAATATGTTCCAAATGAAAGAACATGATGAAACCTCAAAAAAATAACCTTAATGAAATGGAGATAAGTACTTTACCTGATGAAGAGTTCAAAGTAATGCTCATAAACATGCTAGCCAAACTTGGAGAAGAATTAATGAACTCAGTGAGAATTTCAACAAAGAGATAGAAAGTGTAAGAAAGTACCAAATAGAAGTCACAGAGTTGAATAATACAATAACTGACCTGAATAATGCACTGAAGTTGTTCAAAAGCAGAATAGATGTAGCAGAAGAAAGGATCAATGAACTCAAAGACAAGTCAGTGGAACTCAGCCAAGGAAATAACAAAGATCAGAGCCTAAATAAATAAAATAGAGACTAAAATGAGAATTGAGAAGATTGATAAAACTAAGAGCTGGTTCTTTGAAAAGATAAATAAATTGACAAATTTTGAGCTAGACTTAACACACAAGAAAAGAAAGATAACTCAAATAAATAAAACAAGAGAAGCAAGAAGAGATGTTACAATGGATACCAAAGAAATAAAGAGGATCATAACAGACTAACTCTGGTCAATTATACATCCAGAGTTGGACAACCTAGAAGAAATGGATAAATTCCTAGAAAAATAAAACCTATCAAGACTGAATCATGAAGAAATAGAAAATCTGGACAGAAAAATTACTAGTAAGAAGATTGAATCAGTAATCAAAAACCTCCCAACAAACAAAAGTTCAAGACCAGACAGCTTCACTGGTGAATCCTACCAAACATTCAAAGAAGAATTAATACCAAATCTTCTCAAACTATTCCAAAAAATAGAAGAGGGCACACTTCCAAACTCACTTTACAAGGCTAGCATTACCCTGATACCAAAACCAAACAAGGATAACACAAGAAAAGAATATTAGAGGCCCAATATCCCTGATGAACATAGATTCAAAAATCCTCAACAAAATATTAACAAACAAAATCCAACAACACATTAAAAAGATCATACACCATGATTAAGTGGGATTTATTCCAGAGTTGCAAAGGTGGTTCCACATCCACAAATCAATCATTGTGATACACCACATTAACAAAATGAAGGATGAAAATCATATGATCATCTCAATAGATGCAAGAAAAGCATTTGACAAAACTCAACATCCATTTATGATAAAAACTCTCAGTTTGTTGCAAGTGAGTCTAGAGACAATGTAATAATAATAACAATATAATAACATTTTTAAATTATAATAACAATCATTAGAGGAAATCTGAAAAAGGAAAATAAATAAAACTATATTTTAAAAAAAATACATAATCCTATCACCCAGAACAAACAGAATATTTTGATACACTTCTATCTAGGTTTTTCATCTCTGTGATTTTATTTTTGCATAGGTGTATTAAAGTAGATTATGAAAACTTATATAAACTTTTTAATATCTGAATTTTTCTCATGATACAGGAAGTACATATTTGCAGCTACAAAACATAAAATTTGAAAAATAATAAAATTTTAAAAAAACTTAGAAACTCATCATTCAGAGATTTCAATGATAGCAATTTTCATATTATTTCTTTATGTTATTTGACGTGTTTGTGTGTTTTAGTCTACTAGATATCATACTGTATGTACTGATTTTAGGCAGAGTTACCAGAGTAATCAAAAATCTTTGTTGGATCATTATATGAAGTGCTTGGTAAAATATAGTTACTGCCATTGTGTATTTTCTTAGTCTTTAATAATTCAAATCTATATAAAATAGGGGAAAAAATAAGAAAGCATTGCTTAAGTTGCTTGGAAAACTACTTAAGGCATCTTTACTGTTATAGAGTTGTCATAGCCACTAGTGTTGACCACAGAATATTTTCTGTTCTCTGCTTCCAGGTACTTTGTAGGTTCACACTTGCTTTCTCCTTCTTTTCCTCTGTGGTTTTGTCACTAATTCTGGTCAATAAGTTGTGAACAGAGTTACACCCAGTACATCTGAAGACAATTCATTTAGTTGCCAGTTCACACCCTCCACGGGTCTCTCTCCCTCTACCAAGCTGGTGTGCAATCTTCCAAGTGATAGTGCCTGGGTTTTGGGCCCAGAAATACTGGGATGGGCATGGTAGTATGAGTGAGAAATAAACCTTTCCTTTCTTAAGCCACTGAGATTTTGATTTTATCTGCTACTGCAACATAACTAGCTTATTCTTTGTTTTTTTTAATGGAGTAGGCACTCTTCCTTCCTTCCTTCCTTCCTTCCTTCCTTCCTTCCTTTCTTTCTTTCTTTATTTATTTATTTATTTTTGGCTGCATTGGGTCTTCATTGGTGCATGCGGGCTTTCTCTAGTTGCAGCTAGCAGGGGTCACTTTTCATTGCAGTGTGCAGGCTTTTCATTGTGGTGGCTTCTCTTGTGACAGAGCACGGGCTCTAGGCACACAGGTTTCAGTAGTTTTCACGGGAGGGCTCAATAGTTGTGGCTCGGGGACTCTACAGTGCAGGCTTAGTAGTTGTGACACACAGGCTTTGTTGTTCCACAGCATGTGGGATCTTCCCAGACCAGGGCTCGAACATGTGTCCCCTGCATTGGCAAGTGGGTTCTTAACCACTGCGCCACCAGGGAAGTCCCATAACCTAGCTTATTCTAATCGATACTGAAGTTTGTACCTAGAAGTGGAGAGTTGCCATTAAAAATAAAGTATATGGTATTGGCTTTGGGCTGGGCAGCATGTTGTGAGACAGACTGGAAGTATGGCACTCTATGTTAAGTAATTGTAAAATATTTGGTAAAACAATCACCTGCAATCAGTAGTGTGCTGGAGCTGGCTGTGTCCAAGTCAGCATCCAAGAGAAAACTGTAAGTATCTCTTTCCAACTTCAGGTTTTGTAATGCCATGTTCGTAACTTACATCTGCCATAGTGCGGGAATTTATACCACTGAAATTGGGAAGCACTACAAATCATAGTTGTTGTTTTTTTCCTAGAGAGCTGGCTATTAAACATTTACCACCACAACATTGAATGCAATAATTTATAAGAAAGATCCCACATCTAATGACCTTGTATTTCTCCTGGGAGATTAGCGATGTGTCCCAGTTGCAGTTTGTTGCACTTTGCAAAGTACTAAAAGAAAAGGGTAGGCTCAGAAAAGCACTGGTCCAGTTGTAAGCAGGAACTACAGAGACTAGAAAGAATACATATTCAGGGATTCTTAGCGTTGGAAGTGGCAAGTGCTTCTCAATCCCAAATAGGAAAAGTTAAAACTCAATCTAATAGCAAGAATTAGATCAAGCATATGTCCTTACACTCACTGTTAAAATCTCTGAATGGATAAAGATGAAACCCAGTAAGTCCTTTCAATCTGTCAAAATTGTTCAAGGAGAAAAAAGCCTAAAGTGTAGCTCTCCCTTTATATACATACATAAAGTATGCCTACTGGCAAGTGGAGGGGACTGGAATTGAATAAATAAGAAGCCTACATTTTTAAAGCATCTGTAAGTCAAATAATCAGGAGCCTGTGAAGGAAGAGTAAGGGAATAGGGGGTTCGGGGGAGAGGGGAGAAGAAATTCTTGGATTTTCAAGAATGATTCTTGTACCCCAAACCTTTCAATGCAAAGGAAGCAGACGGAAGAGCAGGTCAACCAAAGGGAAGGTGCATTCTCTAATTCTTGTTTTTAGGCAAAATCAAAGAGGATAATGAGAAAGGAAGAGCCTCAGAGAGGTTAGAGCTAAGGCCTAGAGAACCATGGACTGAGCACCCATCCTAAGAACCAGAATCAGGACTGAGGTAAATAGGGTAGCAGGCCCTTGCAAATTCTGCCTAATAATAGACAACTAGAATTGCTATAAATCAATGACTTCTGTGAGTCTTCCTTTCTTCCTATTACCAAACAAGAATGTTTATTCTGCTTGTCCTGCTAGACCATTATATATTTGGTTTGGAAAACACATAGCTAACCTTTTTAGTTTACAGATCTATGGATTAAGAAGAGCCACATCTGGACCTAATGAAGAAATGACTGTGGGTTTCCCCTAACTTCCACAATTTAGAAACCACCAGGAATCATCAGAAAATCCTAGATGATGACTGGATCTTATGTTACATTACAACTGGATGGTATGACTGGATAAGACTTTTTTTTCACATAGAGTAAATTGTTATAATCAAGAAAAAAACAAATAAAAATGCTGGCAACAATGTAGGGAAATTGGAACCCTTACACATTGCTTGTGGAAATGTAAAATGGAGCAGAAAATATATACAATAGTTTGATATTTCCTCAAAAAGATAAAAATACAATTACAGTTTAGTTCAAGAACTCTACTCCCAGATATATGCCACAAAGAATTGAAAACAGGTGTTCAAACAAAAACTTGTACACGAATATTCATAGCAGCATTGTTGACATTGGCCCAGTGGTAGAAACAATTCGAATATCCATCAATGGATGAATGGATAAGCAAAAGGAATGTAGGTCTATAAAGTTCCATATTATGCTGCCATATACAGAAATACAGTAAAATTGTGCCTCCACTGTGGAAAACAGTATGGCGGTTTTTCAAAAACTTAAACATAAATTAATGAATGACCTGTCAATTCCACTTCAGGGCATATACACAAAAGGTTTGAAAGCAAAGAGTGAAACAGATATTTGTACACCTGTATTCATAGTATTATTGTTCACATTGTCCAAAAGGTGAAAGCAACTTAAGTGTCCATGACAGATGAGTTGATAAAGAAAAAAATGTGATATATACACAAAGGGATATTATTCAGCCTCAAAAACTAAGGAAATTCAGAAACATGCTACAACATGTATGGGTCCTAAAGTCATCAGGCTAAGTGGAGTAATCTGGTCACAAAAGGACCAATATTATATTATTCCACTTCTATAAGGTATCCAGAGAAGTGAAATTCAGAGTCACAAGGTAGAATGTGCTTGACAAGGGTTGAAGACAGTTAGTGTTTAATGGATGTAGTTTCACTTGGAAAAAATGAAAAAGTATGAGATGGATGGTGAGGATATTTATACAACAATGTAAATGTAGTTAATGTCATGGAACTATATACTTTAAATGGTTTAAGTGGTAAATGTTATGTTCTATAGATTTACTCACCATGGAAAACATAAATGAAGTACTGATACATGTTACAAAATACATGAACATTGAAAACATCCTAAGTGAAAGAAGCCATACAGGAAAGGTAACCCAGATCATACTCATCTTGGGTACTTTGAATCCATCAAGGTTGTGAAAATGAGGGAAAGTCTTAAGAACACATCCAGAAAAATAAAACTGGATCAGAATGGAAAAAGACATTTTCATGCTTTGGAGCAGGTGGTGAAAGTGCAAGTGGGCCTGTGGATTCGATTAGAAGGTAAAAACCACAATGATTTCTCATTTGGGGCTTATGTGGGTGTTCCTTGGGAGAATGTCCCTTTTGGGGATAAAATGAACAATGCCAAGAATAAACCTTAATCTAAACTAAAAAAGAAAAAAATAGAAAAAGAAAAAAACATAATGGAAGTTGTCCTTTAAATTGGCATATGTGGTAAATCAGTGATGACAGGCGAATCTGAACTTACAGATAAAGAGTACATGGTACTGCTACTGCAAGTTTTCTGTATGTTTGAAATTACTAGAAAGTAAATAACTCTTCAAAACAAATGTGTCAATACCATGCCAGAAAAGTAGAGAAGACATAAAACTTCATTATAGGGGCCAAGCCTTACCCAGATTCAGTTTACTCAGAATGGCTAAGCTGACTGCTCTTGTAGGAATCCACATATTATTAAGAGGTGGGAAGATTATATTAGTAGTCACTATGTCTTGGGTATCGTGAATAACCTGGGATACGATAGAAACAATGGGATTTTTGAATTACAATTTTCCACATCAAACCACCAAAATGTACAAGTAAAACATGAATTTAGTAAAGTTGCATACACAAAAATCAGTTGAGTTTCTATATACTATTAAAGAGGTAGAAGTATCAGAAAGAAAATTTAAGAAAACAATCCCATTTACCATGGGATCAAAAAGAACAAAATATCTGGGTATAAATTTAACCAATGATGTGAAAGACCTGCACAATGAAAAATGTAAGACACTAATAAAGAAACTGAAGAAGAAACAAAAAAATAGAAAAATATTCTGTGATCAGACATTGGAAGATGTTCATATTGTTAAAATGTTCATTCAGCCAAAGCAGTGTACACATTCAATTCAATCTCTAACACAACTAAAATGACACTTTCCACAGAAACAGAACAAACAATACTATCATTTGTGTGGAATGAAAAAGGACTCCAAATAACCAAATCCATCCTAAGAAAGGAGAGCACAGCTCGAGTCAACCCACTCCCTGACTTCAAACTACACTACAAAGCTACAGGAACCAAAACAGTGTGGAATTGGCACAAAAACAGGCACATGCACTAGAGGAACAGAACAGAGAACCCAGAAACAAACCCACATGGATGTGGTCAGTTAATTTATGACAATGCTGCCAATGACATACACTGGGGAAAACCCCCTTAATAAATGATGCCAAAGAAACTATATACCACACACCAAGGAAACACACTGAGATCTGTCTACACCACACACAAAACTACCTAAAATCCACAATTTTCCACATTAATCCCTTCCTATACTTCCTGCCCTGAAAATGGATCCCCCTCAACAGTTGGCCGCATACAGCAAGCTTCTCCCCACTTTTTCTTCACCTTTCTTCACCTACTCCCATGGCAATGCCTCCCAGCAGGTCCTGAAGACACTGGGCTTCTGTCTGCATGGACGGGGCCCAGTGTTGCCCAGAAGCTGAAGCTCCAGTGTGTCCTGAGGAGACTGACCTCCTGTCAGTATGGACTCAGCCAGGCATTGTCCCAAAGCCAAAGCCCTGGCGAATCCCAGATCCAGTTCAACCAAAGTTGTGATGCTAATTGGCCTTGTAGGAGTCCACGTGTTATTAAGAGACACCATGAAAAGATTACATTAGGAGCCATCATGTCTTGGGTGTTATGGAAGACCTGGCGTGGGGCCCCGAGGGGCAGTGGGGTCCTTCTGGAGCATGGGACATGAGGCCATGGGCAGGGTCAGCGTCAGGGGTCAGGGGTCACCCTGCCCTCCTTTTGGCTCTGGGGCAGCTCAATCGTAGTGGAGAGAAGAGACTGAGCCAGGAGTTCCAGCTCTGCGTGAGACCAGGGCTCCATTCCAGGTGGCAGGGATGGGGCCCTGGATAAAAAATGTTTAATTTTCTCTGATGGGGAAAATGTATATGTTGCTTGCAGGAAAGAATGAGCCAAATATTTGTGACCAGCTGGGTAGAATGTGATTGTTTTGAGTGATGGTCAATATATATTTCTAGTCTGACCTCTTCCAGTCGCAGGAGGGGTTACACTTCTTCCTGGCTTCCTTCTGGTTGGGTGAGGTTATTAAACTTGATCAAGCAAAAGAGTTGTGCATAAAAGTAGCACAAATAACTTATGGGCCAGAATATTTAACAGTCAAGGCATGACCATCCAAAGGTCATTTTTCTCTCTTCCATGATGACTAGCAGTGTGCCAGCAGTGACTATTCTGACAGCCTAGATCCTGGAATGTGATCGTGCAGACAAGAGCCATCCTTGCCCTTCCAAGATGGACAGTGTAAAATGAGTAAGAAATAAAACTTTGCCATTTTAAACCACTAAAAATTAGAGTTTTTATTTATGACAGTAAACATAAATTAACATTTCCTTACTAATACATTTTGACTTAAATTCTCCTCCCATTGTATCCTGGTTGCAAAACTTTAACTACTTAAACAAATGTAGTTTATCATAGTGTTATGATCAAACCAGTGAAAAAATTTCATCTAAGCTTTGTAGCAACAGGTATAGCACAAGAAATATGTTTCCTAGTGTTAGTAAATATGAGGACACAGAAGAGGATCAGCTGAGTGAAATCCAGGAGGGCCAAGCTTTGCCCATAGAGATGATATTAAGATGTTCCTTTGCAAGGCTTCCTTAGATCATCCGCTTTTATTTGCATCTCATTTTATTGTCTCAACTCTTCTCAACTTGTGATTACCCTATGTCAAGTACTATATACTGGAGAGCAAGGATTTTTAAATTATTCATTTGTTACCTGAAGTAGATCATTTGAAAAGATACACTGTAAATTTCAGTATAATGTTTATTTTGCTTTGTGGTATTTATATATAAGCCCTGCATGTTATTTCTTTTCCTATTGTCTTACTCAAGTAAGAAGAAATCATTAACTATAGAAAAGATGTGTAGATGCCACTGTATTGGTTCACTGTTAATTTGTGTTTTCTTTGTTCAAATCACCATGTCAAATATTAATACTGACATATTAATATGCCCCCAAATATATTCAATTTCCAGGATGTAACATGCCTTCATCCATAAGTGCTGCTTATTTTAATAAACAGAAGAAAAATTTTCAGATAATCCCACAGTTTCATGCTCTAATATTCTGATGCAATGCAGTTCATGAAAAGCTATAATCTCCAGAATGCACTGTTTCCAATCAATTCATATTCCCAAATGCAATCTTTTGTTTGTGGACACTATACTTACAGTAATATAAGAGACCATTGCTAGTTTCTCCTACATCATACTGTGTTATCTTCTTGAAGCTGTAGTCTTTTTTCAAATGTAGAAACTTGTGCATAGGAATTCAGAAATAGGGGTGAATCAGAGAACTGACCGTCTCAAATAGCATGCCTTGAGAATAGAAGGACCACTGCTTAGTTTTCTGGTGGGCACTGACCCATTATCTCTGTCCAGATATGGAGGTGAGGAAGAAGTATCTTCTAATGTTCTTCCAGATAGGTAGGGCTGCTACGTTTTATGAGGCAAAGCATGTAACAGATAAAATTCTTTTCTCAATCCAGTTTTATGACTGACACTGTTGGTTGTTGATACAGTACCCATTTCCCCATTCTTCCTTGCTAAAAGAAACTTGACTGCATGTGCATGCATGCATGTCTGACAATGTGCTTATCCCTAGACTAATTATTGGTCACCACTATTCTGTGCTTTCACTGCCAAGGGCAAGGGTGCAAATCCCTGGTAGGGGGAACTAAGATCCCGCAAGCCATGGGGCACAGCCAAAAAAAACAATAATTTTTTTAAAAACACTTGAAAGTCTCTGGAGTGGGCCCCCCACCACCACCACTCTATCCCTCTTTTTTGTCTACATGCCATGACTCAAATAATCAGACTGTCTTTCGTGTGGCTAGTGCCTTACAAACAGATTTAACATGCATTCATGCATTTGATCCTCAATTCAAATCAATTCAACAAATATTTATTGTATACTTAATAATCTCAAGGCCCTGGGCTAAGTGCTGTGATGAATACAAAGATAGGGAACAGTTTCTGTTTCCATATAGCCCACAAGCTAGTTAAAGTGATAATCATATACATCTATCTCTAAGACAATGGTGACTGTGATAAATGTAATTTGAAATATAAGCTATGTGCTTTCAAAGTGAGAAGAGGAATTAGTGCATTCTCTATGGGGAAAAGTCATTGAGTTATGGCACAAAATGACATGATATCCAGACATTAGCTACATCCTTGTCCTCTTTAGTTACTACTAAAAAAGTGTTTCCATATAAAAGCTATAGTGAACAGTGTGAGTAAAATAAAAGAGATGATTTACACTGTGCACCTCTGAATCCAAGTTCTAATTGTTTCTGGTTTTGTGATTTGGCTCAAGTTATATGACCTCCATAAATGTGCTTGTTCATCTGTAACAAGGAGCTAACAAAAGCGAATATTTTAGGGTTCATTGCAAGGTTCAAAATAACAAACATCAAGCTCTTAGTACAGAGTTTGTCTTACAGTGGTTTGGTTTTTTTGGTTTTTTTGTTGTTTTTTTTGCGGTACACGGGCCTCTCACTGTTGTGGCCTCTCCCGTTGCAGAGCGCAGGCTACGGACATGCAGGATCAGCAGCCATGGCTCACGGGCCCAGCCACTCTGCGGCATGTGGGATCCTCCCGGACCGGAGCACGAACCCGTGTCCCCTGCATTGGCAGGCGGACTCTCAACCACTGCGCCACCAGGGAAGCCCAGTTTTTTAAAAATTAATATTTTGTATTTCCATTGTTGTTGCTAGCATCATTGTTATCATTTAGTGATACCAAAATAGGAATGAGATTCTGTTCAGCCAAGGGCAGGACACACACACACACAAAAAGGATTCAAAATGTGAAGTTGGACGCAACAGAAAAGGGATGAAAGTGTTAAAAAAAAAAAAAAAGGAAATAAAGAAAAAAAAAAAAGAAAGAAACATAAACGAGGCAGAAGCATATCTTACCTTGCTCTCAGTTCGGTTGAAATTTGGTTCTGCTTGTACATTCTTTATATGACTGGGCAAGAAGGCGTTTATGCAACCAATAAGTGACATCTTATGGTACCACCAACACAGGTGACTCTATAACCTTCCTCCAGTTCCAATTTGTGACTCCTACACCTGCTATAATTTAAGAAACTAGAAAGCCAAACTTTTTAGAAATATGTATTTTCATAGGTTTTATTATTATTTAGGTGTGGTAAGGCTAACAGATCAGGAGATGATTACCACTGAAAAGATTGTTTATTACTCACAGCTCCCAAGAAGAGAGGGCATGGCACACCATGCAGGGGCACATGGGGAAGCACCAGGGTCAGTCAAGAGGGAAGAGGGAGTAACTGTGGGAAAGAGCCTTTATTGTGGTTTTCACAAGAAGAAAGAAGCAAGGCGGGGTAAGCAGACTTAAGCTTGGCTATCTGAATAATGTCAGCAGGCTGTGAGACACAGGGGCTGTCCTTAGTTGCTTAGAACCTTGTCCTGGGATAATTAGGGCAGATGGATAGTGAGAGCTAAGTACAGAAGGTGGTTGGGGGTGTGTGCTCTGCATTGGTTCGCTTGCATTTGGAAAGCACCCTCACAGGCAAGTAGTTTACTATCTCTTGGAATTGGCAAACCCAGGTGGGGCAAGCCCTCTGGAGTTGGCAAGGCCCCAGATGTCAAAGCTTCAGAATACAGAAAATGAAAGACATGTTTAATATAATATGTGAAAATTAAAACGAAATAGAGCCTGAGTTTGGGTCATTGAAGATCTTCCCAATTCCCAAGAATAAAATGCTTGAGATCTGGACCATAAAACACTCTGTTCAGGACTTTCTGAGGCTGATTTTCTAGTTCTCTGCTGTGTTTTAGATGGTAGAAGCTCCTGGTTAAATAAGGTATTTTAACTGATGTAGTATGTCATTGAAAATATCCTTACTCCATGTCAAAAGACCAGTCCAAATATGCCCACCTGAAATGCTCAGTTTTCAACTGGTGTGAATAAACTTCCTTATTCTAGGTACTTAAGTGATCCCCATAGCTCATAAGAGCATTTTGTTTGTTTTAATTGGTTTCAGCAAATTTTATTACGTATGTCCCTGAAATTTTTTAACTGAAATTCGTGCAGAAGATCATCCTAGGCCTATTTAACATTTTCTTCCATCCTTTATCTGGGGGAGAAAGTGCTCTTCATTATATCCACGTGGCCACCAGGGGTGGAAGAGAAGGATGAGTCATTCACCCTGAGAAGATAAAATTAGATTTCCAAATGACCCTGCCAGCAGAAGGAGTCAGAAATAAAAATCAATGACTTTTAACTAGTGCAAATGTGCATTTTGAAATGAAAAACAAAGTGCAAAACTTCAAGATGAGAAACAGCTGACTTTATGGAACTAAAAAGAGAGAGTCAGACATATCTGACCTCAAGCTAAACAGGTTTCAGGAATGGTTCTGTAATTAGTGGAAAAAAGTGAACTGTATTCTTTGGGATACATAAACAAGAGAAGCAATAACATGAAGAATTCATGTGGCATTTCTGGATTATGCAACTAAATTAATTCAAGGGAGATGTATAGAATTTGGAGATGATTCAAAGGAGAGTAGCTGCAATTAAAAAAAAAAAAATTAAAGAATAGTTTAAGAGAACAGAAACCTAATTGGGATTCTCAGGTGTCACCTTCATGTACATATACCCAGAAGAAGTAATTGCCCACATCGCGTGAAGGTGCTCTTGCCTAAAAATATCTTCTGCCTGGTTGCCACAGTTCTACCATTAGAATATTATTCATAGAACCACAAAAATTAAAGCAATACCATCTTAATGGATATACTAGATACTAACCTAAAAGTAGCCACTTAGTCTCTGATTAAATACTTCTAGTGATGGAGTATTTGCTATCTGATGATGATGATGGTGGTGATGACCCCTACCATTCATTAACAACCTGCTGCGGGCTACAAATTATGCTAAGAGTTTTTAAAACATGATAACATTCAATCTTATTTTGCAGTGGACAAACTGGAGTCTGGCATGGTTAAGGCACTTGCCTAATGTTGCACAAGTCAGGGAACAGGTACAGGCATATCTCATTTTATTGCACTTTATTATACTTCCCAGATACAGCGTTTTTTACAAATTGAAGGTTTGTGTAACCCTTTGTTGATCAAGTCTATTGGTGCCAGGTTTCTGACAACATTTGATCACTACATGCTTTTGTGTCACATTTTAGCAATTTTCTCAATATTTCAAACATTTTCATTATTAGTATATTTGTTATGGTGATCTATGATAAGTGATCTTTGATGCTACTTATTGTACTTGTTTTGGCTTTTTTTAGCAATAAAGCTTTTTTTTAAATTCAAAACTGTTCTTTCTTTTAATAAAATATTTTTAAAATTAAATATGTATTTTGTAAGATGTAATCCTATTGCACACTTAGTAGATTATAGTATAGTGTAAACACAACTTTTATACGCACAGGGAAACCAAAACATCCGTGTGACTTGCTTTACTGCGATATTTACTTTATTGCAGTGGTCTGGAACTGAACCTGCAATATTATGGATGTATGCCTGATATAAAAAGTGCACAGTCTGAGTTTAGCATCTCTGCTGTTGACTACTAGACTAGGGAGCTTATTATTGAATAAATAAGGAAACCCAGACTCAGAGAAGTTAAGCAACATTCCAAGACCACATGCGGGTACAGCCCAGAGCTTGGCTCTCAACAGGGGCCTGTCTGACTCCAGAGCCTCGGCACTATCACCACCGTACCACAGTGACTTCTTGCTGACATCCAGAAACAATCTTACACACTCACCATGCTCCTCCTCAAGCTTCTACTGTACAGAACTGTTACAAATTGAACAGCACAGCAGACTCCTAATAAATATTCATTGAATAAGTATAATTAAGTTGATGCAATAGCAAGCTGTACTATAAAAGAATTGTAATGTGATACAGAAATCAAGTTCCATGAAGAGAAACAAATCTATCTAAAGAAATAAATACTTTTTTGCTGCAATTTGGTTCCCAGAAAAGGTAGCAGAATCCAAGTTCTTTCTAGCTATCTGTGTAAACTTGCAAGGATTTCCTCTAAACCTGGCCGCTGCATCATGGCCAACTCATTTAAATGTTTGGTCTTTGTTATGACAAGGAGATAGCAGAGATTCATAGACCTGTCCACTAAGAAATGGGTAGAGATAGTCAAGTCACTGCACCTTCACCAGAAAATTTCACTCACTATTAAACTAGAGTCTGACCAGGGTCTGAGTCATTGAAGACCTTGAATATTTATCAGCCATTTGATTCACCTTTCAGTCTGACTCAATATTCTCAACCAAGTTAACCATGTGTAAACTTTTGGTAAAATACTCCCTTCCGGACAAAATGTGAGCGTCAGGGAGCACTCAAGGAGGCCCAAAGGAAGATGAAGTGGCCTGTGAAATTCTCAAATATAATTATAAACTTAATAGTGTGTGTATGCACACTATTAATATGCACACTAATAGTGTGTATGCAGTTCTGATTGGTGTATAATCACCTAACTAATAGAAAGAAACTAATTTGCCATTACAGCTGTTTTGAAATTATATTTAAAGGCAGAATCACAGTGCACTGGGAATTGCAGCCACAGAGCTACTGACAAGATTTTAGCTTTTAAAAAAAAGGGTCTTTCTGGGCTTCCCTGGTGGCTCAGTGGTTGAGAGTCCGCCTGCCAATGCAAGGGACACGGGTTCGCACCCCGGTCCGGAAAAATCCCACATGCTGCGGAGCAGCTGGGCCCGTGAGCCATGGCTGCTGAGCCTGCGCGTCCGGAGCCTGTGCTCCGCAACGCGAGAGGCCACAACAGTGAGAGGCCCGCGTACCGCAAAATAAATAAATTAATTAAATAAATAAATTAAAAATTTAAAAAGGGTCTTTCTCTTTCATCTCTCCATTAGTAGTTGCTACCAACAGTAACTAAATATGGAATTAGCATTGAATACTTGCAGCAGCAATGACTAAATGAATGTATCAGCATGTTCTTGCAAGCCTGTTTCAGACATCAGGGACTAGGAGACCATTTACTGAGGTTTGATGACAACTAGTTTGTAAAGTTCCTTTTTACTAGGACCTAAATGCTGAAAGTCTTAATCAAAAACGGTCCAAAGATTTGGGAATGCTGACAAATTCCTTCAGACTCATTTTATTTTTGACAAGGAGAACAGGAGTCCTCATACTCTTTCCAGAGCAAAACATCAGCTCATAATCTTGACAAACGAAGGGACACTGTGACAAACAAGATTAACAGAGTATCAGACACCGATTATTTGCTGTAGATTAATGCATGTAGATCTAAATTATCGATAATGATTCTTATCTATATGGATAAGGTAATATCTCTATGTAAATCTATATTATAAAGCAAGGTTACTCAACCTCAACACTATTGAAATCTGAGGCCAAATAATTCTTTGTTGTGAGGGGCTGCCCTATGCACTGCAGGTTTTTTTGCAGCATCTCTGACCTCTACCCATTAGATGACTGTAATATACACACACCTGCCTTACCAGTTGTGACAACAGAAAATGTCTCCAGACATTGCCAAATGTCCCTTGGGAGGTGAACTAGTCCCTCACTGAGAACCAATGACATAAAGTAATATTGGAAGCATATATGAGTTTAAAGGGCAGCACCACCACCTAACAGAATATGAGGACAAATATCCTGAACCATAATTAATTTTAAGTGATTTTAAGAGTGGCTATAAAATGGTTTAATTTCTCAGAAGAAATAAAATGATCCGATATTATTAGAACTTGAGATTCTCAAGAATCTATTTATAGACCAAGGCTAACAAATTTTTTAAAAACTACAAGGTTAAAATAATCTGAGAGTGTACTAGTCCAGCAGTTAAGGGACAGCCCAGAACATAGGGGGCAGAGAATGGTGCTTACCTAGTGATATTTGATTGAAAACAAGCTGAGCTGGCCCTACTGAATCCATGTCCCCTTTCCTCCTTACCCAACAACTAATTGATGACTGAAGTCAACACTTTCTATTTTTAACTTTAAGCAAGAAAAATGTTAATCACCTCATTTCTTTATTTTTAAAAACATAATCTAGTCCCTTAGACCAGGCAAAGTTGTGCTGCTGAATCCAGAAGATAAAGTTAGTTTTTCTATCCAAACATTCAGTAGGATTTTATGACCTTGAAATATTTTTCCTCATCTAAATTCTCCTCCCATCTTTTAAAAATAGAGTAATAGCACAAGCATATGCTTTCTCCTTAATAATGATCCTAATGAGAGGGAGACGCAAGAGGGAGGATATATAGGGATATATGTATATGTATAGCTGATTCACTATGTTATAAAGCAGAAACTAACACAACATTGTAAAGCAGTTATACTCCAATAAAGATGTTAAAAAAAAAAAAGATGGCCAATTGGATACATTAACCATTAGGTTTCAAATAAAAAGATTTAAATAAGCTAATTTAATAACTAGCTCATTATTGAATGTCATATACTTTACAAATGTTATAGTTTAAAAATGCCCTGAAGTTAATAAATACATTTGTATAAATATGTTGCCCTGTATGTATTAAATGAAAATGCACTGTTTCTCTTATAATTAATTCTCTGGACCCACCAGAAGTCAACTTACATATATAGGCATACATATACCCATGTGCATATGATGTGTGCTAGTGATCTTTATACAAGTGGAGAGAGGGATTCAAGGTAAAAGTTATATATATTTATTCAGATATATCTGTGATTACATTTAAGATGCAATACCAACCGTAACATAAAGAAAATTATGTACCTCAAGTAAATATTAAAAGTAATATTATTTCTATGTGGTACAAGTTCGTAATAAATTAACTATAGAATTTAGGAGTTTATTTCCCCAAATAAAAAAGCTCTCATCATGAAAAAAATAAATAAATAAACAAAAATAATGATCACATATACCAGTTTGAAGACCTCCTAGGTATTATCTCTAAGGTATTTTGAGTTGTTCATTGATAAATACAGAAATAAACTGTAATATAAAAGGATGAAATTATTCCACTCTGTAGACTGGAGAAATTCATAATGAATCATTAAGATATGGTCAATTTTATTGGTATTAATGGTGGTAATCCACTGTCTTCTAGTCAACAAACCAAAGATGTGCGGCAGAGAAAACACTTGCCCGGGAAGTCAACAAAGCAGATTATAGCCCTCATTCTGCCACTGGCTCCCTACATGAGCAGTTAGCAGCTCTTGGCTTTCACTTCTTCATATGTATAATTAAATGGTCGAAATCAATTATCTCCAAAGTGGTTTCCAACAGTAAAAGTCCATGATTCTTTGTATTTATTTTCTCCTTACTTATGTTCAACACTACAATTTCGATTGCAGTGTGGGGGAAAGATGAATGAAATGATACTGCCTCTCACGTATCTTGGAATCTTTTCAAAGACAAATTCAGTGACACCGAGAATAATATGTCAGAATATAGCTATTCTTTTACTATGGAGGCTTCTGAGCATAGCAGGAATTCAGAGAAAGGAGTTAATAACAGAGGCTAGAGTCTTCTCCATGGTTCCTCAGATTCCATGTTCAAGGGGGCAATCAGGAGATTGGAAGGTTCTGTGAGAGTTTGGGGTCCTGGAACTGAAAGGGATCTTACAGTGCATTGGTCAAACTACACAGGAGAAAAGTGGGTTTCAGAGCCATAAGCTGACTCACTCAAAACCTACAGCTTTCAGCAGCAGAGCTAGAATCAATATCTCTGTTCCTCTGCTTCCCTTTTTCCTGATATTTATTCCACATTAAAAGGAAATTTATGAAACTCTTGACCCAATTATCCAGGGGTATATATGTCCTCATTATTACTACCTAGGAAGAGACACAGGAAGTGATGAAATACCTCTTTTGAAAGAAAATATATTGAGCAATTGACACAGTGGGCTATTCCAATAAGCCTGAAGACTTAGTAATCCCTAATGCAATGCCCTAGTCACCGATTTTCTTTGTGGAACTAAGCAGAAAATAATCCTCGTGTTCTGCTTTTCTGCGTATTCCCCAGAGATACAACGATGAAGAAATAGAAAACCAAATCAAGCAAGAACATATTCGCATATCGTGAGAAGTAAATTAAATTTGTGGTTTTCCACCTGGCTGCACTTCAGAATCACTTGTTGAACCCAGACACCACCTAAGACATACAAAACAAGGGTCTCACGGTATTGGCCCTAAGAATCTGTCATTGTACAGCTTGAAAAATGATTTTGATGCATGCCCAAGATTAGGAATCACTGGATTAGATTTAAATATTTTTAAAGATTCCTTCACATCCAAGATTCCCTGATTCTCTGTATCTAAGTAGACTTGAGTAAGAGTTTACTGTGGTATCAAGCCAGAGCAGAAATAAGTAGTGATTGAGAACTTCACCTGCACAGAATCCCATCTGGTCTGTGGGCACCATTAAGAAGCATTCAGGGAGACATACTGAAAAGACCCTCTGAACAGAACTTTGCACCGTAGGGTACCTATGCCTGCTGGGTTCCCCAAAAATGTCTCCCCTTTAGAACCTTTAGAGGAAAAAAATCATTCGAATGGGTGAAAGTGTTATGTCACCTGAAAGAGTTAGCCCATATACTAAGTATATAATCTCTCAGATTAGAGCTTCTAATTTATCCATTACTTTCCAGCCTCAGGAAGAAGGAGTGTTGAAACTAATACTGGTCCTATACTGCAATACTTGTGTAACAATTAGACATAAGGTAACTGCAGTATTTGTCCAAGTAGGTATTCAATAAATGACAGCAATTTTTAATAGTCCTGGCACTATCCAGGAAGGTATGACATTGTGGAAAACCATGAAACAGCAGGCATGACAGGAATGTGGAAGTAGCAACTAGAGGCAGAAAATTCCCAAGTAAGGCAGAGAGGCATATGTCCACCAATTTCACAATTTAACCTAAGCTTAAATAAAATACTGTTCTTAACATTGTACAACAGGGAATACCTCTTTCTCTCTCTCTCTCTCTCTCTCTCTCTCTCTCTCTCTCTCTCTCCCTCTCTCGCCCCCTTGGTCCCTCATTCCCCCCTCCTCCCTCCTCCTCTCTGTCTTTTCTCACTTTCTGTCTTGCTCTGTCTTTCTCCCTCTTTACGTACACACATACACCATACACTCTCCAACAAAGAAATAAATAGTGGCACCTTTATAGCACAACAGGAAAACTAGTGTAGCTGGCAAAAAAGCAAAGCCTTCTGCCACTAGCATCATCAGACAGGATGCACACAGAGGATGCAAGACAGCATGCTGTTTTATAAGCCAAAGTGAGGGTGACCAGAAGCAGGTCAAAGCAAGGAAATGTAGCATAAAATAGAAAGCACAGCTTTGAGCAGAAAAAGAAAAAAAGCTGGGAAATGTTCATAACACTTCTGCAGCCAATCTGGCATGCAAAAGTCAGAAAGAGAAAGCTTTTTTCATCCAAAGTAATCAACATCCTGCATGGGTAAAAAGACAGGACTCCAAGCAACCACAAGTTCTCTACCTAACTGCTATGTCTGTAAGTCAAAGACAAGGTGGGCATCATGGAAAGAACTGTTGACCACACACCCACTGCTAGCCACAACCAAACATCTTCTACTATGAGGGAGATGCCGCACTAAAATCTATCTAGGACTCTTATCATGTACCAAAATCTGCAAGCAAAATTATTCTTCACACTCGGGGCAGCTGTCACCTTAGGGAAAATTTCACAATGGATGAAGTTTGTTTTGAAAGATACCTGCTGCCACTTTTGCATCTATATAACTTTTCTGATTCCCTCTCCTGTTCTCTCCACCCCAAGAGTTAGCTTTTCTTGAACATCCATTACATGTTAAGATGTTCAGGTAAAAGGATTAGGGCTACAAAGATGAATAAATCGTGGGTGTTGTCTTCAGTATATCCAGTACTCAAACAGATGATGACAATGCAATGTGAGAAGGACCCAAGAGATTGAGAATCAGGTAGGAAACTGGGAGCTTAATCTTCCAATGGAATCAACCAGGCATCATTGAGGTAGAGACATTGGAGATGGATGTTAAAGGGTCAACAAGTATTTATGGCCAACAGAATAGAAAAAACAATCCAGCAATCCCACTCCTGGGCATATATCCATAGAAAACCATAATTCGAAAAGATACATGCACCCCACTTTTCATTGCAGCACTATTTGCAATAGCCAGGCTATGGAAGCAACCTAAATGTCCATCAACAGAAGAATGGATAAAGAAGATGTGGTACACAGACACAATGGAATATTATTCAGCCATAAAAAAGAACAAAATAATGCCATTTGCAGCAACGTGGATGGACCTAGAGATCGTCATACTGAGTGAAGTAAGTCAGACACAGAAAGACAAATATCATATGATATTGCTTATATGTGGAATCTAAAAAAGGGGTACAAATGAACTTAGTTACAAAACAGAAGTAGAGTCACAAATGTGGAAAACAAACTTATGGTTACCAGGGGATAAGGGGCTGGGGAGGGATAAATTAGGAGTTTGGGATTGATATATTCACACTACTATATATAAAATAGATACTGTATAGCACAGGGATCTCTACTCAGTACTCTGTAATTACCTGTATGGGAAGAGAATCTAAAAAAGAATGGATATATGTATATGTATAACTGATTCACTTTACTGTACACCTGAAACTAACACAACATTGTAAATCAACTATAGTCCAATAAATTTTTTTTTAAAAAGCAATCCAGGCAGAAGTCCTAGGTAGGGGGTATACTTAGAGGACTGACCATGTTCCAAGTAGGGTGTAGTACAGGAGAATAGCACACCATGGGGCAAGAAAAGTTCTTTGGGAACTTCCATAGGCACTCATGGGCATGACCTGTCTCCATTCCTATCTGCTGAGTGCCCAGCACAGGTCTGAGGTGGCATATAGCTCGAGGCTATGGCTGGGCACAGCTCTTTATTGTCACCTCACCCAGGGCTTTCTGACACCTTAACACTTCTGTCTCCAGAAATATCCCCCTCTCTGGACTCTCCAAAGTCTCAGGGAATTATTCCCTGTGACACTACAGAAGTTAAATATCTACTCTTCCTGGTGGGTTTTTGCATTTTAGAAGACAACTTGTATTGACCCAAATAGAAAAAACCTAGGATGCGAAATTATTTTGAGCAGAAGAATCTTTTTGCCACTTTTAGCTTATTCTTAGGTATCTCTCCTCTTTTCCTCCACTTATCCTATTTCCAAACCAGAGGAGCCGAGGCCCCCTGCTTAGTGACACTGTACCTCTGATCTTTGATTTACCTCCGTTAAAAGTCACATCAATTCTTACAGGAGTTCAAGAGATTTCAACCTCATCCCTGCTACCCATTCACACAACAGATGAGGTTCATATGTGGAGCACATTTCCAAATGCAGCTTATACTGTAGCCTAAAACAACAAAAAAATCAACCCGAGATTTTGTGAAGTAACTGGGATGCCACCTGTAACTCCATCCTTTACTGTCTCACAAAAGAAAGCATATTTTAAAGAAAGCAAGTCTCACATTATTATAGGGGTAATCTTGAATTCACTCTAATTTGTGAAAGAAGGCAGCTGTCAGCAAATGTTGTGACTTCACTATTAGTATATCATGTGGGATGTACTCCTAAATCATCCTACACTCTAATGTTGACATGCTACCAAGTTGGAGAATCACTGGCTAAGCTTCGAGCTGAGAAACATAAACAGACATTTCTCAGTGGTGCACTCTATGTCAATAATTCATATATAACGTTCAAAAGTGTCCAGTTCATTCCTAGGCAAAGACATTCCGAAAGGCTTGACCCAACTCATTATTTCACGATGGATAACTTGGAGAGTCCTACTAAATAAACCAATCATCTTTTATTCTCTTATGGAATTGCCTTTCAATTGGAAATATATTGTGTTGGAGTTTTCAATATAAGCTTCATTTTAATAAGGAAAAATATGTTTTATTTTATTTGACATATAAGCTAAGATTTCTTGGATTGCTATAATTTAAATCATTCCTTTTTTTATAATTGAAGCAGTTTTGAAACTTTTTTAATTAATTAATTAATTAATTTTACTTATTTATTTTTGGCTGCATTGGGTCTTCGTTGCTGCGCACGGGCTTTCTCTAGTTGCAGCAAACGGGGACTACTCTTTGTTGCAGTGCGTGGCCTTCTCATTGCGCTGGCTTCTCTTGTTGAGGAGTATGAGTATGGGATCTAGGCTCACAGGCTTCAGTAGCTGTGGCACACGGGCTCAGTAGTTGTGGCTTGCAGGCTCTAGAGTGCAGGCTCAGTAGTTGTGGTGCACGGGCTTAGTTCCTTTGCGGCATGTGGGATCTTCCAAGACCAGGGCTCAAACCCATGTCCCCTGCATTGGCAGGCAGATTCTTAACCACTGCACCACCAGGGAAGTCCCTAAATGATTGCTTTTTTAAAGACAAAACGTGTTTGTATGTTACTATGAATGAAACTGCAAAGGGCATCTCAGACCAAGGTCTCATGTCCTGCATTAGGCAGTTCACTGTGAAGCAAACAACCCAAAATCTCAGTGCCTTGCAACAGCAAACAGGTATTTCCCACCACGTGTCTGCACCTGTGAATTGGCTGGGGCTGCAGCCCTGCTCCAAATGTCCTTTCATTTGAGCACCTCAGATAAAAGCACAGCCCTACATGGCAGATGCCCATTTTTATGGCAGAGGCTAAGAACAAGAGGCAATCACATTTGAAGCTTCTGCTCAAATATAGCATATGTCTCATTGGCTCATATTCCATTAGTAAAAAAAGTCACATGGACTAGCCCAACATCAATGGAGCAGGAAAATCCTCTCTGCCCAGGACAAGGGAGGGGAAGAAATATTTGAAAACAATAATACAAGCTATCACAGACCACCTTTTATAGATATTTCCTTTGCTTCACTTCTTACTCAAAATTACTCACCTACTTCCAAGAAATACACCCAGAAAGTCCCTTCCCATAATGGCATTAGGTACTATGTTGAAGATCTCATAGTGGTCTCTAAATCAGGCACAAAATAACCCACACGTACCCACATAAAGTGGTGGAAGGTGACAGAATAACTGCATTAAACACTGCTGTTCATCAAGAGGAAATCTGAGAAGTACTTAGCAATCACTGGTACACAGCAATTTTGAGATTCTGCTGGACAAACATTATGAGTCCCATCTTAGAGTAGGAATGTTCCTTGAGTCCTGTTCCCTGTGAGTAGCGCCCCAGTTCATCATTCTCTGTGGCTCTTGACTCCTCCCTCCAGGACATCTTTCCATTAACCGTGTTGGATGCATCAGAGGAGGGCATTGGAGACTATACCATCATAGGGGAATGAGCGGCTTTCTCAGCCTGCTTCTTGCCCAGATAGTCTTGAAATGTCACAGACTTTTAACGCAGTAGGACACTGCTTTTGGCAGTACAACTCTTTCAAAGATTTTGTTAGCTCTTCCTCTTGGATTCCATTTCTGTGTGCAGCTGTCTCCATCACAGGTCTTTGGTGGACCGTAAGCTTTTCTCTAGACTTAACGAGGGGTGCTATGGGCTTAACCAGCTCTTACAAAATCCTGTCTCTAGGAATTGCAATCACTCCCATAATTTCATCTCAACCTATGTCTTAATCAGTAGTTTTTGGCTCAAAGTATTTCTCTGTTTGATCTCTTACCAGTTGAAGATTAAAAACAGTCCCATTTTTCCACCCTAAAACCCCAGAATTTGAGTTTATTTTCTCTTCCATCCCATCCTTCAAACAGGCCAGTTATTTTCTGCATTTTTTTCATTTGTTAAACAGCCTATCAAATGCAGCAAATAACAGCTAACTCACACGAGGACTATTCCATTTAAATATCTTTCCAGCCAAAGCCATAAGTTCATCAGGTAGGCTATCTGCCTCCCAAGTTACTGCTGCTGCAGAAACAAATTATATTACATTGATCATCACTCTTTTCAGTTTCCCACAATATTTTTTTCACCACCTACAGCTTTATCTGGAAGCAACTGCCACCTATTTTTATTTTCCTACAACAGCACCCCACTCCTCATATCAATTTTTATATTATTCAGCTTGCTGCACTAAAAGCAACTCCCAAACTCCAGTGACTAGCAACAACAAACATGTTTCTTGCTGACTTTATATGCCAGCAGGTGCCACTCGGCTCTGAACGCTTTGGCTCTGTTTCATGCATGTATCTTCACGTTCAGGGACCCAAGCTGAAGGGGCAGCCACTATGCATAATATACGCATTCTCGAGACAAAAAGGAAGAGCAAGGGGTATTAAATCACATTTAAAGCCTTCGCTTGAAAGTAGCATAGTTACTTCTCACATTCCATTGACAAAGCTCAGCATGATGGAGTGGGGAAGTGTTTTTCCCCCATTGAGAAGAGGGTGGAGTAAATTTTTTTTCCAAATAACAATACCATCTACCACATACCCTACTGAGAAACCAGAGTTATAAAACCTCAGAGTTGGGGATATACTAGACCAACCCCAGAAAATTAGTGCAATGACCAGGATTTTTATGAGATCAATTATATACTCACTCTTCTGGAAAAAAAGAAAGAAAGAAAGAGACAAATGAACTGTTTGGCTTTGTGCTGTGCAACATCACACAAAGATATGGTACTTTGATCAATATGCAGAACTACTTCTATAAAACATGAAAGGAGAAGCATAAACTTTCTAACTTTGTACCTTGTCTATTTTATGAAAATAAAAATTTTGTGATGGTGAAGTATATTTTATGTATAGTTGCACAGGCAATCCAGATTTGCTGAATTCTTCCAGTTTACATTTGATGCAGTTAGGGATTTTGCATCACAATCAGCAGGAGCTTTAGGGGGAAAAATTCTGCCCAGAATCGTGGGGGTGCTTCTGATTATTCCTAAACAAATCACAAACGTTAGTAACTGCAGTTATTTCCATGCGAAGGAGAGCTCTGCAGGGCTGAAGACTTCAGAAAGATAAGAGAGTGAAGAGTGCCCTCTAGTGGTAACTCAAAGCTTTTCACTTGGAAACTGAAAAGTCAGATCATTTTCTTCATTTTGCTTCTTGATCTGGACCCAGAAATTTTAAAAGTAGAATTTTAGAAATATATAAATAACATTCTAAATATATTTTACCCTGTGTCTGAAGTGTGTTTATTTTATAGTTTGAAGTATCAGACAATTCAGTACTCCTCACATAGTAATAAAAATGTTATTTAATCTGGTACTGTCTTTATCCTTAAACGGTCACAAATGTATACTCAATTTTATTTTTAAGAAGAAATAAAATTTTTACCCTAGAGATGGAGCTGGAGTAATCTGCAATTTAGATTTTGTTTTTATTGATTACAGGTCAGTGTCATCACCAAGAAAAAATATCTAACAAGTTTCTAACTCCCAATACTTCCAAAATGATTACACATTTTATTAATCAAGGTTGCAGTCATCTCATTTTATTGGTGTCAATGAAACCCTGATGCTATGTGTTAATTAAGAATCACCATGGCAATGGAACAGATATTTTAAATGCTGTTGCTGCCACTATTTATGTGTGAGTTCCAAGTGTCCTCTGTTGGATGAAATACAGTTGGTGAAAAAGCTGTTTCTGTTCAATTCTGGTTCAGCCCTCTCTCCCCGAGTTCCTATCAAGCTAAAATTCCATTAAAGAGACATAGGGGGACTTCTCTGGTGGTTAAGTGGTGAAGACTCTGCACTCCCAGTGCAGGGGGCCAGGGTCTGATCCCTGGTCAGGGAACTAGATGCCACATGCATGCCACAACTAAAGAGCCCACCTGCCGCAACTAAGACCTGGAGCAACCAAATAAATAAATAAATAAATATTTTTAAAAGAAATTAAAAAATAAAAACAGAACATTATCTTCATACAGTTAAACTGGGTCAAGAATTCAAGGGAAAAAAAGACACAGGCATTCAACTCATGTAGAGATATAGGATCAAGCCTTATATTAAAGTCCTGGAAGAAGAAAATCATTAAGGCTTTATTGTATCTGTATGAATAATTTTCAAGCCAGACTTTTCTTCATTACTCAAATCTCATTTCAAATATGATTGCTTCTTTGAGAAATTAGAAACTATTAGAAAACAAGTCATGGTCAGTATTTTAAAACCTGACTTTTCAGCACTTAGACATGTATTTTCTTTTTCCCCTAACAGACCTAGAACCCAACTTACATGAGTTTTTCATTCCCTGGAGAGATGTAGTTGGTCTGCTCAAGTGTTCTTTAAGCTACCAAAAAGGCAGTGTGCCCACTGTGTAATCAAAAACGTCAACATTTGCAGTTACCAGATCAAGTTCTAGAATTGAGCATTAGCGATATAATCTTGGAGAGAAGCGGGGAAGCGGGGATGGCTTTTTGTTTTGTTTTGTTTTGTTTTGTTTTGTTTTGTTTGCATTCAGGAGTCAGTGCTTTGGTATTGGAAGGAGCAATCATTAATCCTCTTGGTCAGACTTCCAACCCAGAATGGGATGGAAGAATGGGATCTTGCCCTTATGAAGCCTAGACTATATTACTTGTTTAAAATTTCTCCTTCTCCTGTGGTCTAAGCTATGAAAGCCCTAAATTTATTTCCTGGAGTTCTGGAAAAATCAGTCTTTAAAAAAAATTAAAGAGAAACATAATCTGTGTTCCCTGAACTCAGGAGCAAAGTATCTTTTGTCTGCAAATGCCTTTCTCTTGAGAATTATGAGTTTTACCAAAGCATGAGATCATAGGCTAGCAGAAATAGAAATTAAAATGAACTTCCTCCATCAGTTTTTAACTATTTCATTTAGCTGCTAAAATATTAATAACATAATCTGAAATATGATTACTATTGTAGTTGTCACTTTGCTGCAATAAAAATGTTATGGACTGAATTGTTTTTCCCAAAAATTCATATGTTCAAGTTCTAACCCCCTCCCCAATACCTCAGAATGTGACTGTATTTGGAGATAAGATTTTTCAGTTAAAATGAGATCATTAAGGTGGATTCCAATCCAATATGACTGGTGTCCTTATAAGAAGAGGAGATTAGAACACAGAAACACACAGAAGGAAGACCATGTGAATAAATAAGAGAAGAAGGCCATCTACAAGCCAAGGAGGGAGGCCTTGGAAGAAATCAACCCTGCCAACACATTGATCTCAGACTTAACTTCCAGAATTGTGAGGAGATAAATTTCTGCTGTTTAAGCCTCCCAGTCTGTGCTACTTTGTATGGCAGCCCTAGCAAACTAATACAAGAAGTGAGGTTGGCATTATTTCTGCCTCCATAAGGTCAGCACAGGGATATGCCAGAGCTTCTCTTAGTCCTTTCCTCAAGTTTTTTCAGTCATGATTGATAGCCAGCTAATACAACTCCAAGCATCATGTCTACATCCCAGACAGGAAAAGAGGGGAGAAAATGCTCTTCTTTCTATCAAAAACTAAAAGATGTGACTTCATTATTTTTATATGGACTCTATAATTGCAGGTATCAGAAAACTCAAAGAAATTTAAACTCAAAAAGTATTGGCTCAAGCATTAGAAAATCCAGGGGTAGTACCAACTTTAGGCTGGCCAGATGCACAGATCAAATGATATTATCTGGAGTGAGAGTCTCTCTCTCATGATTTTATTGCCTTTCCTCTCCTACTCCTCAGAGCTATTCCTAGATATTCCAGGCTTTTTCCTCATGACTGCAAGATGGCTGCTGTAGCTCTAGCCTCACATTCTTTCAAGATCTAGTCTAGCAAGAAAGAGTTCCTATCTCCCATCATTCCTGGGTAAGAACACCTGCCTGCTTCTTCCTTCGGCACACCCTCCTGGTGTGATTATGTAGAATACGTCTTCACACCCCTATCTTAGCCTAAGCACTAAGAAGTCTGTGTTCACTTAATAATGAGATGGTCATCAGCATTGTAAAGAGTAACGACCTCCTCTTTGTTAAGCACTTACTTTGTGCCAGACTTGGTTCATTATCGCCTTGGTTCATTATCGCAACAAGAATGATCATCCTACTTCAAAAACCTTATTGAGTATTTACCTATTTTTAAATAACTAATCTTAAATAAGTCAAGTAACTTGACACAGGTCCGTGAGGTAGAAAATAGAGCCAGAAATTTCATACATTTCTGTCTGACTCTAGAATCTTCATCCTTTTAACCAGTTAGCTCCGCTTGAATCCATATTGTTTTTCGTAAAGCGTGAAAAGCAGTAGCTCTTTATCTCCCCTTCAAGAACCTCCCCTGCCATCTCTTCTGCCCACAGTCACCAAACTTCTGCTTGCTAGAATTATGCCTCTCATCTATTCTTCCATTCATGAAAGGCTAATTCCTAACAAATAAGTGCTACCCCCGCTTCCCCAATCACTCTCCTTTAGGAAAGAAAGAAGTTCCCTTATCTTGCAAAGAGAATCATTTGAATTCTATGTAGTCACTCAACCTCTGCCTTTTACAAGCTTATCCATCTTTTTAAACTTCTCTGACTTTTTTTCATCATGCAGTTTTACTTTCCTTGAGGCATATTTGAGTCAGTCCTTAAAATATGCTGGTGATGCAAAATACTTGAAAATAAATAGACAGCAGTTATACCAATAGATAAGGGTCAAAATGAGGGCCTATTTTATGTTGCCTTCTTTTCACCAAAGATCTATTTTCAGTGCAGAGATCCAGTGAGATCAATAGCACCTCTGTGCTTAAATCAGAAGCATGCTGGCATTATCAGTAGCAAGGAGAGTATGGCGCTGAGTGCAATTACAAAGAAACTTGAAAGATATGTACCCTCTTTCCTTAGAGATCACAAATCAAGAGGCTACACACTCATATTTGACAGTTGTTTTTCTCAAGGCCACATCAGCTAGGAGACACAATCTGGAAAATAAGATGTTAAATATAATTTAGCTTCATCTGAAGATTTGCAGGAGTTCTTTCTATTCTCCATCTGCACTTCAACTTCCCTCTTAAGGAGAGGTGCCCTTCCTTTGACAGCCTTGATAACCCTCTCACCCCAGTACATGCACCCTATGGCATCATAATTCTCATTGATGGAAGTGTATACCCCACTAGATCGAGTGTTCCATGAGGGCAGTGTCTACCTATTCATTGCTGTCCAAGCGATGCCTAGCAGAGTGTCCAGCAAGCAGTGCTCAGTACATGTCTGTGATTTGAAGAGGTAAATGCTGCACAAAGACAGTGGTCCTCAGTGTCACTGTGAGCTCCTGTCCTTCAGCCACTGAGATGGCATCAAATAAACTTCAAGAGAACCTCCCCTTCAGGTGACAAAAGTCCCTGCCCACCAATGCTGAAGTGCATGGAGCCTCCAGGACAGTTTCCAGAAGTTTCCATGCCAGTCTTTTCAACAACAAATTTGAGGCCAGGGTCTGAGACTCACTGGCTGAGATGACTAACTTTCCAGGGGGTAAAACTCTCAGTTGCTGCTTTAGGATTGTGTTTATTTTGTTGTTTGTTTCCTACTTTCCTGCCCTGGCACCCTGTCAAACCAGAGAGAGAGTTCCTTCCTCCTTCCTTTACCTCATACAGAGCTTGGCAAAGACCACATGAAGTCCTTTCCACAAACCTCTCCTCTTCTCCTCCATTTGGGTCATTCATCTCCCCTCACCAGTTCTATTGGCAGAATTTTATTTGCAGCTCATACTTTACTCTGGACAATCTACAATAAGCAAATAGGCATGGGCAGAATATGGATAATTCAAGAAAATTATTAACTGTGGCAGGGTACCCTAAACATGGACGGTAGGAGTTGTCAAACTTGTTAGGAGCCTGTGAAGTGTTTCTGAGATTCCTTCAGGGCAGAGACTGTCTTGTCCACTAGTGCCTGGCATGCTGTTTGGCACATTATAGGCACTCAGTAAATATCTCCTGAATAAATGAATGAAGACTTGAACACTGCCTTGTAGTAAAGGCTCATTAGGCCTCAGACAACCATTATTCACCCATTGCCTTTGAGGAGATGTGTGTGTGTGCACGTTCTTGAGAATTCTGAAGGTAAGGTGCAGAAGACCACACACTGATGGTTCAGGCCTCATTTGTGATCTTCAACTCCTTGTAGAAGCACAACTGAGAAAAAGAGAGAGAGAGAGAGAGAGAGAGAAGGAAGGAGGGAGGGAGGGAGGGAGGGAGGGAAGGAAGGAGGGAGGGAGGGAGGGAGGGAGGGAGGAAATGAAAGAAGGAAGGAAGGAGGGGAGAAAGGAAAGGGGAGGGAAGGAGGGAAGGCAGGCGAGGGTGAGGCATGTACCTCAGGTTGATCTGTTATCAGAATAAGCAAAGGCAGAGGCAAAGTGGTTAAGAGCATAGACTCTGAAACAAGACTGCCCACATTGAAATTAAGTCAAACACTTAGTAGCTCCCTGACTTTGAATGAAGTAGTTAGCCTCTCTGTACCTCTGTTCTTCCTAATAGGCATAGTAAAATCTATAGTGCCTGTAACACTTGTATTGTATGAGGACAATTACATGAGTTAATATATGTAAAACACTTAGGATGTTGCCTGGCAAACAGTAAGCACTCAACCAATGTTTGTAGATATTATTATAAAGTGCTGTGAAGCTCAATCTTCACCCCACAACTGAGTTCAATCAGATTTCAATAAATGTTTTGTACATTAAATTATTGTGGTCCTATTTGGATCACAGTGGGAGGTTATCCCCTTGAGAGTGAGGGATGGAATTTTCTCACTAGTAAGAATAAAATTTTTCACTGTCTGTCACTGTTAAAAAAAAAAAAAAAGTAGTTTTAGGGCAAGAAAAGAGAGCACAAACGGCAGGTCCTTATCTAGTCAGTTGAAGGAATTCTCAGTCACAACTGGGGCCTGACCTATATGAAATACATACTTTCTGATGGATAACTCACTGTTAAGTTAGTCCCTAACACAAGAACAAATGCCAGTTGTAATAAAAGTAATAGCTAACATTCACCTTTCTAAACTGGACACATGTTTACTTCAGTTCAATCTTATAAAGTAGGAACTATTACATACAGAGGCTGACCCATGGCTACATGGCTACAGGATCTGTACTAGTCAGGATAGGCTAGGTTTTCTTGTGGTAACTGGAAACCTCAGAAGCTTAACACAAAAATAGCTTATTTCTCACTTACGTTACGTGTTCCTTATGGATCAGCAGGAAGATCTGCTACCCACACTCAAGAACCCAGGCTGACTGAATCTCCACCACTAACTGCACAATTTGGAACATGCAGCTTCTTTGTTGCTGCAGCAGGAAAACGGAAAGACACATGAGATTTTCTGTGCTTCAGGCCAGGAGTGACTCATGTCACTTTCACTCAGTAGTGCTCTTTCTTTGACCTGGGCCACACCTTAGGGAGCTCTGAAATTTGGAGTGCCATGTCAGTGCCTGGGACTTGGTTAGGGCTGGCAGTAAAGTCCAGGAGGAGTTCCCCAACCCAGAACAGGACCTGCAAGAGCCCCAGCCCTCATTTCTCCCCTTGGAACCCTCTGACCCTGTATGCCATACATGGAGTCAACTAGATGCACCAAGGATCCCTGAGACTTGTGCCCATGGAGGCATCCTGGTACCATGTGTCCGGCTCTGGCTCCAGGAGGGCAGCCTGGTGAAGCAGATTGCTCCTGCAGGCCAGCATTATATTTCTTTTGTAGGATTACACAGGATCAGGCAGCCAGAATGATATTGACATGTTCATTTGGGGTGATTCTCACTCACATTGGATACAAAATGTGTTCTAAGGTACCATCTGTTTCCCCTGCCATCCCTTGGGCTTAAAGCACATTTGGGCCCCTAGATCAGCTCTCACCTCTCTGTGTTCAACTCACAATATCATCTCCAGTCTACAGCACCCAAGGGTGATGGCAAGCATTCTTTACTCTGTATCCCTCACTGCTGACACGCAACATAGATACAATCCCTTCTGAAGGCTCTGCATCACATGACAGAGAGTCTTGGGAAGAGAGGGGATTGCCTATCTTTTTCAAGGGTAAAATTTTAGATCATTGCTGCTTGATGTCAGTGGGCTTTTCCAAATGATGTTTTCTCTTGCCTCCAATTATTACAGTGATGTCATATTCTTCTACGTCTGTCTGAAGCAGTACCAGACATTCCCTGTGTGAATGGGGCCACTCCTCTCACTCTGCCCAGGGGCCTATCCTCCCTGCTGGTGTCAGTATGTGGAATTCAGGGATGCAGTCAACATTGAAAGAAATCACATTCTAGAAATGCAGGGAGTACAGCCTAAAAAATTGAAGAGAAGATGTGGCTGAAAGATGTGTTGTAATCTACTTCCACTGTAAAATTTTAAACAGTACATATAACTTGACCAAAAATGAATTATCATTCACATTTTCCTTCATACACAGATAAGACTTGCATGTGTGGTCATCATCCAAAAATGCATAACAACAACCTTTGAGAGAATCATTGGAAGCCAGTATTCATGAATAGCAGGATGGATAATGCAGTGTCAGGAAAGATGTCGTAACCAGCACGAAACACATGGAATTAGAGAACCACAGAAGCAGGAAGATCTATATTGATTCAAGACAAATAGGTTCCAAAGAGCCATGGCATTGTGAGTAATAACAATGGTACCATCTTTTTCTCCCAGTGGGAGATATGAAATTAGCCAGAAATGGTGCATTTGGTAATAAAGAAGTCAAAAAGATAGTTCTTGATCCTGAATGGAAAGAGATGGTGCCTGGACACTACAAA
This sequence comes from Aethalodelphis obliquidens, assembly GCF_003676395.1. Classification (NCBI taxonomy): domain Eukaryota; kingdom Metazoa; phylum Chordata; class Mammalia; order Artiodactyla; family Delphinidae; genus Aethalodelphis; species Aethalodelphis obliquidens. The sequence goes on along the minus strand of NW_020838004.1, from coordinate 5,891,262 downwards.
AATATATATATATATATATATTTATTTGCACTGTTTGGACAATAATCAAATACCTAAGTATTGCTTCTGTAACCACCTTTCTAAATCTTCATTTATAACTATGCCTCACATGACCCACAAATTGTGTAATATATATTTGGATCACATTGTTTATATAGGCAGGGACCTCGCCAAATATATTTTGCCTGAGACCTCCCCCACATCCTGAGATGACCCTGCTTCCATACACAAGCCATCGACCAGAACTAATCTTGTGGCCTTACCCAGCTGCAAGGGGTCTAAAAGTGTATTCTGAGGGCCCAAAAGGAGAAGAGAAACAAATATGATGGACACTAGGAATATGTGACACAGGAACCAACAAGGATGCTGCTGAGTCTGGGCATTTGAAGAGTGGCCACATTTTAGCAATTAACAGTTGGTCCCTGAGGGAGATGCAAGAGGGAAGGGATATGGGGATATATGTATATTTATAGCTGATTCAGTTTGTTATAAAGCAGAAAGTAACACACCATTGTAAAGCAATTATATTGCAATAAAGATGTTAAAAAATAAAATTTGCTCCCTGGGTTGCCGTTTCCTTCTTTATCCCACAACTGTTTCTAAAGCCTCATCAAATGTTAAACCCTTGCCTTCGCTGTGCTGCACCACAGTCTACCGTAGTGCTGAGAGCATAAATACAACATAAGTCAGAGTTCCCAGGACTGCAGGAAGCAATCCGCAGACACATCAGCTGTAGCCTTGGACAGAGTGGAGAAGAGGATTCCAAAGCCAGGCAACCGAGGAGACAAAGAAATGATAGAACTGATAGAAAAGGAACTGATGCAGAAACTTCTAAAGAATCTCCTACAGACACTAGAGGAAAGAAGACAACCTCTAAGAGAGGTCTGAGGTCCTGAATGGGGAATGGGACTGAGAGCCATTATAAATTGCAGTGCACCTGCATCAAAGTCTCTGAAATTTTTCTTTGAATACCTATCTCTTCTCCAGAGCTCTGATCTATGGTTCAGTTCCTCAAAGCTGGATCTGACATCTAGACTCTTTCACTTTTTTAAAGTTAATTCCACTAAAGTTACAGTGGGCACCATAAATATGAAGTTGTGTTATCTTTTTCTGTGATATTTACATTTTTTGGAAGATTTTTTTAAAATAAATGATGGCCGGGCTTCCTTGGTGGCGCAGTGATTGAGAGTCCGCCTGCCGATGCAGGGGACATGGGTTCGTGCCCTGGTCCGGGAAGATCACACATGTCACGGAGCAGCTGGGCCCGTAAGCCACGGCCGCCGAGTCTGCGCGTCCGGAGGCCATGCTCCGCAACGGGAGAGGCCACAACAGTGAGAGGCCCGCGTACCGCAAAAATAAATAAATAAATAAAATAAAATAAATGATGGCCTTTGAACAGTGATCATTAGGAATTTTGACAGCTGGTAAATAAGATATTTGGAGGTGAGTGGACTTCTTGGTACCCCTCAAACCTCAACATTTGCGTACTTCTTCATCAGGATGGCATTGCTACATGCAGTCATCACAAGATGATTGGCAGCTTAGGTATTGATCCTGCCCCGTAATATCAGGTCTGTTCAGTTTCCCTCATACCCTTGTGTTAGGCTCTAACATAGACTTACTGATGCTCTAGAAACACAGAGGAACATGCCTCACTGGCACTGATGGCTTGGAGAAATTCAGGCAATCACAATAATTTAAAGGAAAGTAACCCCTTGGATGGAAGGGAGAAGGGTGAGGGAGCAGTGGCAGAGAGCACAAGATGGGAGACAAAAGGACTAATGCTGATGTCAGGAAGCAAGGTTGCTGGGACAATGTTGCCTCCTAAGGATTGAGCTCCTGCGTGGAAGGAAAAGAGAAGCTTGCATATTCAGGAGAAAGAGATTCCAGTGTGTTAAAGTGAAATGTGTATAACAAGGGAACAAAAATTAAAGAAAGGAGGGCCCATGAAATCGATAGGTAGCAGTGTCTGCAGCTTTAAAATTTGCTATTTAGCTCTTGGTTCACGTCCTATGACCAGCTAGAATTCAAGTATCCCTCTGGTACCTAAAATCAATGAAGGGAAGAAAAACTGTGCTTCACTACAGCAAAATCAACATGTAAAATAAACCTTGAAAAGTTTCAGGTCAGGCATAGTGCCCAATAGGAAATGGGCTTGAGACCAACACAGCAGAGAAATGAGAGAAAGTAGAATTTCAGATCATCGAAGGAAACAGAGCAGTGTTAATTCATTTATTCAGCAACTATTTATTAAGTATCTGTTATGCAGTACACTAGATGGGGAATACATTAAAAACATATAATATATAATCTCTCTCACAAGGAGCTTCCTATAAGGAGTGGATGAGAGACAGCCGGGTAAACTCTAATTATAATACAGTATGATAAGTACTAGAATAGGGAAATCACAGAACACTATGAGATTATATAAAAGGGGAACCTAGTACAATCTTAGAAGTTCAGAAAACAATCCCCAGAACACGTAAAAACTGAGCTGAGACAGAAAAGGAGTGTGGGGGGTTAACTGGTTAAATGTGGACAAACCTGGTTCAATCACAGGGAACAGCATGTGCAGAGGTCCAGAGACAATCAATTACCCAGTTTGTTTGCAAATGGATCTGTGTGGATAGAAGAATATCAGCTTTGGTGGGAGGGGTGTGCAGGGGGTGGGAAGCATAAGATAAATGGAGGAGTAAGCCGATGTCAGATTATAAAGGGCATCCAAAGCTGTAAATTGGATTTATCATGAGAGCAATAAGGAGCCATAGAGAAGTATTGATCAACCTTATGTAAACAATTTCTGCTGTTCCTTTTCAGAAACACAGGAGTGCTTAGCATAGTTCAGAGAATGAACCCTTTACTTAGGCAGATGGATGAAACTTCCCTCCCACCACCACTCAAAATCTCTCTCTCTGCCACCAGCTACCCCACTTTATTTCATAAAATTGTGTCTGCAAAAAGTAAATGACTTAGTTAATTTATGCTCTCATCTATCCAGCATCTCTCATCAAGTCTTCAAATACTATCCTATAAGCAATGTTTCTGCAGTAACTTTATCAGAATACCATAGAGGAAATTATATTCTAACAGTAGGATGTCAAAGCTAATTTATAGCAGAATAGTATCGACTGTCATTTCCTCCCAATAAAATCTGTGGACCAATAACAGAGAACATCACCTTGATAGAATCTTTAAAATGTCTCAATATGAGAAATTAGGGCAGAGTGTTGGTAGAGCTTCAGGGTCTTGGCTGAATATGTTTAAGGTGGTCTTGCAAGTGTGAAACTGGTTAAAATTGGTCAGAGTTTTATCATTATTATTATTATTATCAAAATAGCTCTGGATTGGTAGGTGCATTGAAGCTAGTCGTGATGAGCAAGCTATTAGTCCTAGTGAGTAAGCTGTTTCAATGATTTACTTTTCTTTTTCTTTGATTAATTTTTCTTTTCTTCCATGAGCAGGCATTTCTTGAAGCAGATAATTAGGTTATTTTTACCTGGTCCCAGCACTGATTAACATAAGGACAAGAAACAATGTCTAGTCCCAGTTTTGTTCAGCATCGAGACAAGAAATATTGCTAGTTTCAGTCCTCAGTAGCCACGTAATTTCTTTGGAACATGTTCCCATTTAACCAGTAAAATTCAGGCTAATAAATGGATAAAAGGGACAGTTATTCAAGTTAATATGACATTTATTCTGTCATTGTTAGCTACAGTGAATAATTAAAAATTGAATATAGATAAAATTTAAGAAGTATAAATAAGGAGAGCTCACAAAAGCACTATCTTTTTGGTAGAGTCCAATATATTACAAATACTCAGCTGGACACAAGATTATGATGAGGATTAAATACAAAAAGATAGGTAGATATTATTATTATCCTTCAGTGAAATTGCTAAGGTACAAAAATAATCGCCACACTTCATTTTTTTATGAACACATCATTCCTCCTCATCCAAATGTCCTAAAATATGATTTTTGTGGTCTGGCCTCATTTTACTCTCATAATATCCATACAGTTCCTTCAAATATACCTGCTTTTTCAGAACTTGGAACACGCTGTTCCTTCTGTCTGCAGTGTCTTACTCTTCTTCTGGTCTTTCCCCACCCACCTGGATCATTTCCGTTAATCCTTCTACAGTGAAGTTAAATATCACACATTTAAGAAAATGTCCATGACACCTCCCAGTTACATTCAGGAGCACTCCTTGACCCTGTAGCACCCTGTGAATATCTGACTCCCTTATCAGATTTCACACTGCATTATATTTGCTATCCAACTGGCCTCTCACGTGTACCAAGCCAAGAGCAGAGGACTATGCTTTCTTCATCCTGATACTCCTCCGTGCTTCACAATATGACTTATGTTTATTAAACTATCTTTATTAAATGTAGTTGGAGAGTTTAAACCTACATAAAAGGATATTGACCAGAATGGGTTTAAGTGAATCTTCATGGTGTAGTAAATGTGTTTGCCACGTGTGTTTTATATTTTTCATTTTTTTCAGAATTATTTCTTTTTTTTTTACATTTATTGTGCACTTTATTTCTATTATTATTACATTGTAATATATAATGAAATAATTATACAACTCACCATAATGCAGAATCAGTGGGAGCCCTGAGCTTGTTTTCCTGCAACTAGATGGTCCCATCTGGGGGTGATGGGAGACAGTGACACCCAAAGTGTGTCGCTTATATCCAGTCTACTCCGTAAGATGTGGCTTAATTGTCACTTGCCAGTCACTGACAGGGTTTTGATCTGAGTCTGCAAGCAATTGATTTATTATGGTCTCTGTACAGTCAAACCTCTCTGCTAATGATAATCTGTGTTTTCAGCTGCTCCCCAGTGCTAGCATCACCGCCTTAGCTCCACCTCCGATCATCAGGCATTAGGTTCTCATAAGGAGTGTGCAACCTAGATTCCCCACATATGCAGTTCAGTAGGGTTTGCGCTCCTATGAGAATCTAATGCCGCCACTGATTTTTTTTTTAACATCTTTATTGGAGTATAATTGCTTTACAATGGTGTGTTAGTTTCTGCTTTATAACAAAGTGAATCAGTTATACATATACATATGTTCCCATATCTCTTCCCTCTTGCGTCTCCCTCCCTCGCACACTCCCTATCCCACCCCTCTAGGTGGTCACAAACCACGGAGCTGATCTCCCTGTGCTATGCGGCTGCTTCCCACTAGCTATCTGTTTTACATTTGGTAGTGTATATCTGTCCATGCCACTCTTTCACTTTGTCACAGCTTACCCTTCCCCCTCCCCATGTCCTCAAGTCCATTCTCTACATCTGCATCTTTATTCCTGTCCTGCCCCTACGTTCTTCAGAACCATTTTGTTTTTTTGGTTTTTTTAGATTCCATATATATGTGTTAGCATATGGTATTTGTTTTTCTCTTTCTGACTTATTTCACTCTATATGACAGAATTATTTCTTTAAAAGGTTTTGTGGAACTTTCTGAATTGTCATAAACCAAATGGAAAAGTACTGACTCTTGAGAATACTAAAGTTTACTCCTTATGCCTATCATGACTTAGCTTATAGGGCTCTTTGTCAGCCCAGAACAGTCCATTCTAATTAGGGCAAACTCAGATATTCTGGCTACCCAAGCAAGGGAAATGACAATATCCAATTTGGAGGATAAAGCTCTCGAGCTGCAGGAAATATTATCAATACTAAGCAATGAATACACTGACAGTAAAAATAAAGACATATTGAGAACTACAACCCAGACCTCGAGTAAAGGACAATTGCTAGGTAAGATTGCCCAGGAAGTAATCATAAAAGCTCTTATACCAGTCTCTCAGTGATATTTTAGAGAATTTAGTCCATTAGATATAGCTAGACACCCACTTTCAGTTCTATTAATTATACATGAAATATTTTTAAATGATAACAAACATGCACTTAGAATTATAAGACAATCCACATTTTAATGTTCAGTGGTGTTAGGTTTTACCTTTAAAAGCTCTGTAAGGTCTAGTGAGGGTGAACACTTTAGAGCCAAAGATGATCTAACAACCTTCACTTTCCTTGACCCTAATCAGCTCTGGGCACTAGTGCCCTTCATCTTTAGGCTAGTTTTGTCTGACTCATCAAGAAGACATGAGCAGAGAAAGAAGTAACATCTGGAATCTGGCACAAGTCTGAGTGTGGAAGAGTTGGGTTCTCTCCTCACTGGCTATGTGCCAGTCCATTGTCAGTCTTCCACCTCAGATCCTGAGCAGCAGCCCAGTTTTCTGCTGAAGCAGGAGTCCTTCCTGGAATCCCAGCCTACTTGCAGGAGTCCTTACAAGGCACAGGCCTTGAGAATACCCTATCACCAGGATTTGGAACCTGCCCAGTGTTCTCCCGGATGCTGCCTACAAACTGAAGTTTCACCTAAAACCTCACTCTATGAAATACCATTGGATATTGTCTAAGTCACCTTGGGCTGCTATAGCAGAACGCCACAGACTAGATGCCTTAAACAACAGGAATGTATTTCTCACAGTGCTGGAGGCTGGGAAGTTCAAGATCAGGGTGCCAGCCTTTTTGGTTTCTGGCAAAACTCTCTTCCTCACTTGTTGATGACCACCTTCTCAGTGCATCCTCACATGGAAGAAAGTGAGTGAGAGCAGATTCTCTGGTGTTTCCTCTTATAAGTAAACTAATCCCATCAGATCAGGACCCCATCCTCATGACTTCATTTAACCTTTATTACCTCCTTATAGGCCTTATCACCAAACAGTCACAATGGGGGTTAGGACTTTAATGTATGAATTGGGGGCAGGGAGACATAATTCAGCCTATAGCAGATATAAACACTAATCTAAATCTAAATCAAGCCTAAGTTACCTATGTACATTCAACAACAACAATAACAAAGCAACAATGTTTATTGTTTATTAAACACTTACTTTCACCAAATATTTACGGTAATATTATTAGGTCAATTATTATTTTTTTCTACTTTGCAGCAGAGGAAGTTGAAGCTTTCAGGTGTAAAATACCCTAAACAAGGCCACAGAGCTACAAAATGACAGAGGTGGAACTCAAATCCATGTCTATAGGAATTCAAAGCCCAAATGAGACTTGTCTACCATGGCTTCTTAGGTGGAAACTATAATTCAGATTGCTGATCAACCTTCAGTCCCAGCCTCTTCCCTTTCCCCACCTGCCTGAACTGTGGAGATTATTAAAGTTTGCCTCATAGACACACTTGAGTTTTGGCAATTATGGAGCTGACAGCAAGTCAATTAAAATATATTTATTCTACCCTGAGAAAACCAAAATTCAAAAAGAGTCATGTACCAAAATGTTCATTGCAGCTCTATTTACAATAGCCCAGAGATGGAAACAACCTAAGTGCCCATCATTGGATGAATGGATAAAGAAGATGTGGCACATATATACAGTGGAATATTACTCAGTCATAAAAAGAAACAAAATTGAGCTATTTGTAATGAGGTGGATAGACCTAGAGTCTGTCATACAGAGTGAAGTAAGTCAGAAAGAGAAAGACAAATACCGTATGCTAACACATATATATGGAATTTAAGAAAAAAACAAATGTCATGAAGAACCTAGGGGTAAGACAGGAATAAAGACACAGACCTACTGGAGAACAGACTTGAGGATATGGGGAAGGGTAAGGGTAAGCTGTGACAAAGTGAGAGAGTGGCATGGACATATATACACTACCAAATGTAAAATAGAAAGCTAGTGGGAAGCAGCTGCATAGCACAGGGAGATCAGCTCGGTGCTTTGTGACCACCTAGAGGGGTGGGATAGGGAGGGTGGGAGGGAGGGAGATGCAAGAGGGAAGAGATATGGGAACATATCTATATGTATAACTGATTCACTTTGTTATAAAGCAGAAACTAACACACCATTGTAAAGCAATTATACCCCAATAAACATGTTAAATATATATATATATATACATATATATATTTATTTATTTATTCAACACCCATGATCAGACACTAGGTAGAGCACTAGGTTACTACTTAAATATCTACATATGCCTGAAAATATTAATTTAGAAGCAACAGATTCAGACGGTACTTTGGTTACTGTAATGAAATTTTACCACATTCTGTCTCTTTGATTCATGCTCTTCTTATTTAAAATTCTTCATTGCTCTTTGTGATATACCAGCTGTTAAGCTGCCCTCACATACATCTTCCTCTATCTTTGGCTTCCCAGCACAATATCCATTTATTCTTTATTCAAAATACATAGGTGACTCTTGAACAACACAGGTTCAGACTGTGTGGGTCCACTTATACATGGATTTTTTTCAATAGTAAATTTACAGTACTACATGAACCAGGGTAGAACCAGGGTTGCAGAAATGCAGATACTGCAGAACCACATATACAGAGGAAATGCGTATATTAAGGGCCATCTATATGTTATATGCAGATTTTTGAGTTCATGAAGTTTCAATACCCCTAACCCCACCCCACCCCTGCATGATGTTCAAGTGTCAACTGTACTTACTGAGCCCCTACTATGTGTCAGGCACTGTTCTAGGCATTTGGGATACATCACAGAACAAAATAGACAAATATCCCCGCCATAGTACTAACATGCTAGCATAGGGAAACAGAAACTGGTAGCCATATTAAATAAGTAAAGTATGTAATGTGTAGAAATTATGATATGGACTATGAAAAAAGAAAAGGCATCACAAGGTAAGGGAGATCAAGAGCATGAGAGGAGAGGGTCAAGGTGAACCTCTCTGAGAAAGAGACACGTAGTCAAAGACATATAAGGTAGACATCTGAGGAAGAGTGTTTCAGACACAGGAAACAACACTTGCAAAGAACTTGGGGTGAAAGCAGGACTGGGCATGTTTAAGGAACAGCAAAGAGACCAACGTGGCAGGAGCCCAGCAAGTGACAGAAAAGTCAGAGAGTTAATGGGGCACCAGATAAAGAAGGACCTCTGGCCACTGTAAGAGTTTTCATTTTTTACACTGAATAAAATGGAAAATCATTTCAGGATTCTGAGCAGAGGAAAGACAATGACCAGACTCATATTTTTAAAGGATCATCCTGGCTGTTATATAAAGGACAGATTGTAGGGCAGCAAGGATAGAAGCAGGGAGGCCAGTTAGGAGGCCATTGCAATTATGCATGGCAGATTGGTGGGGGAGAGCATGGCGGTGGCAGTGGTGGTAGTGGTGATAATGGTGGTGATGGTGGTGGTGACGGTGGTTGTGGTGATGGTGGTGGTGGTGGTGATGGTGGTGGTGGTGGTG